>NW_027280077.1:0-135360 GCF_046629955.1 Centroberyx affinis
CCGTCACACGTCTTCACAACATCGCTGTGATTTCATATTGGTAGAATAGATAAGAACAGTCATATCCAAAACATCACATATGAGCAGCAATTTGAAATTGAGCAGGAAAGCCTGCAGTGTGAACATAGCCATGACGCCGTTTCAGAGGCTTTTCCACCCTGACAAGAATAAAATTCACGGGGAAACACTGGTGCGTGCGTGTGTGTGTGTGTGTGTGTGTGTGTGTGTGTGTGTGTGTAGCCATATGTGCCTACAGTACAACCAGTGTAAGGCAGACCGCCAAAGCTCAGGCAGCGCTCAGCCCACAGCAGCTGTTTGGCAAACAAGCAAAATGCCACCGCGAAGCAAATAAATAATCCATGCCTTTAATTAGCAACCGACTCCCCCCCCCCCCCCCCCCCCCTCCTCTTGATCTCTTGCCTTTTTTTTTTTTTTTGATGTCCAGGGTCACAGACAGGATTTAGTTTTTCAAAGAGAATACGAGAAGCCGCCACCTTTTGTAGTTCAGGGGTGATCATAACCCAAAGCCCTTTAGCCTCTTCTGTTCCAGGGCTGTAGCGCGTTCACATCCAACATGGGAGGAGAAGAAAAAAAAAAAAAAAAAAAAAAAAAAAAAAAGTGTCGGGTTGTCAAAAGTGTCAAATGACTGTGTGATGCTGATGCTGCTGTGTGTTTATCACCAGCCAGTTTTCAGACTCATCGATAACATGTGAAGAGATGAGACTTTGAGTTATCCCTGTGGGGAAATGAGGTCATTGCGGCAGCGGAAGCAATAGATTACAGCAGGGAAAAGAAGAGATATAGAACATAAATGTGAATGTGAACAATTGTGGGGTTATGTAAACATATGCAGCTGGCAGGTCAACACATGTTATGCAGACTGTGTGAGTGGGAGGTATGGGGAAGCGTATGGAATTCTTACATGTCTGGATATGTATGGATTTACTTGTAGATGTTACAAATAGACATGTTTGCTTGTAATATGGAGGACTAAATATGAAATATGTACTATATGTATGTAAATATGAGTGTATGTAAACATAACATAAGCATATAAAAAATAAAATATCAATATGTATATTGATTATTAAATATGAAATATGTGCTATATCCTATGTAAATATGAGTGTATGTAAACATAACATAAGCATATAAAAAAGAAAATATCAATTGTATATGGATTACTAAATATGAAATATGCGCTATATGTATGCAAATATGAGTATGTAAACATAACATAAGCATATAAAAAGAGCTATCAATATGAAAACAGTCTATACATGTCTATGTATGTATGCAAATATGAGTGTATGTAAACAACTTTATAAGAATATAAAAAGAGCTGTAAATATGAAAACAGTATATACAAATATACAAAGGATATAAAAAAAGAAAATATCAATATGGTGGAACCATGTTGAAAGTGTCAGTCTATATGAAGTGATATGGAACCTAAAGAAAGCAGATATGTGAATTTACAGCATTATACATGATGTGAAAATGTGCATCATATTCACATTAACAAGTCAACAGCTTAACAATCAACATCAACATATAAAGATGTGAAATTAACAAATGAACAGTGTAAAGGTGGTGTGTTCTGCAAAAAATGTTTTTCTTTTTTATTTTACATGAAGACTCGACACGAAGTCTGAATTTGTTTGAATGGCTATATTGATATCTTTTATATCATAAAAACAGTTTTTTCTTTTTTTTTTTATTGTGTTCTTATTAGGGATTTAGAATAGAATAGAATAGATTTATTTCGAAAAAAAAAAAATATATATATATATATATACGTAAGAAAATAAAACAATATATTACAATAAATATTACATGTCCGAAATGGAGTAGGAAGACGTAAAATACTTATTTGGTCCTACCGCTTTTCTAAACTTAATCAATGAACTTCATGTTTATAGTCCAACTATCCACCCCAGTGTCCATCATACACAACTTCAATAATTACTTCTATGTTCATCCTCTTTATACATACATACTCTATGTTCATCCTCTTTATACATAATCAACTTCTAGGTGCCCATCCAGTGTGTCCCAACACTCACAGAGAGAAAACAAAGGAAAAAAAAAAAAAAAAATTGAAAACAGATATACATGAAAAGATAAATACATTAACAAACTTTTCGTTTTTTCAATTTTTACAGGAAGTTTCTCCAGCTGACATATCACAAATGGACTTTATCTTGATTGGCAGCCTTCCATAAGCCACCAAACTGCTTACATCCTTCCAATCAGGCACGGCTGCAGAATCTAAATTGACACACTGTCTCCAAAGCCTCCAGACAGCATAGTTCATATCATTTGATCATTTGAGTTTAGGGAGCTGCTCCCGTCTGCGCTTATGTATGAAACTTTACTCTTCAAATCCATTCAAGAATCACCCTATTAACTGAAATGTATTTGTTTGAAGGCAACATTAAGGAGATATTCTTACCCGGAGACATAGTGCATTTGTAAGCACAGCGATGAAAAAAATGTAAAAATATAACCCTTTTAAGGAAAAATCCTCCTATGCGCTTCATTAAAAAAGTAGGACAAAATCAATTCTGCCTCGCTCATATCTCCGAGAGATCACTGTCGACATCAGAAATGACAAGGCCTTTTATAGAAGACTACAGAGACTTCCATCTGTCAAAATCTAACCATGCTACGGGAATTTGCTCCTTTCCGATTCAGCCGTGGTTTCCATACATATTCACCATCGCGCCCCCCATTTCCCTAGGTCTCTCCATTTGACTGGGCCTGCCGCTGATTTATTATTCCGGCTCGCCAATGTCAACCTGTGGTCAGCTGCTCCCGCGGGGACCATCTGATGATCGATGTGAGCCTGGAGGTCACACGAGGCTGGGGCTGCCAAAGAGACGCTTGGTATTCAACAGGCTCCCCCCCCCCCCCCCCCCCCCCCCGCTGCCAGCTTGATACTTTTGAAATCGTCTTTAACTAAGAAGAGAGCCGGGGCGAAAAAGAACATGAAACGGCCCGGGCCTCGCTGATCAGCCTGATGTCGAGGGAAAGACGGGTTGCTCCGAGCGTATCATCAGAGTGCGCAACACGTTTTAAATCTGTTACTTTTATAGATCCGTTTGTTCTTTGTTGTTGCCAGGATTGCCGGGCCACTGGGCATATGAGCAAACGGAGGAGTAATTGCCTTCGCTTTGGAACAGATCACACGAAAAAAAGGGGAGAAATGGATTTGTCGTAAAAATTAGCTGAGGTTAATAAACGTGATTGGACGAGGTACGGAGCGCATGTTTGCGCTGAACACTTCAGGATCCTCTTCGACATGGGGAGGCACAGCAGTGTGTAGCCCTGCAGTAACGTTAGCTTCTAGGGTTAGACCGATATATTGAGCCGATACAATATTGCTGTTTTATTAAAAGAGTCTTGCAGTCATATCATCCATCTCCGATATGATGGAAGTTCCTCCTGATTGCAGCTGCATAACCTGTATAACCTGCAATGGCATTGTATTTGATTTACAAATTTTGTTAATTTAATTGTTGGTAACACTTTACAATAAGGGTCACTAAGTTGAGGGTTAGTTAATGCTTAATAAGTATTAACTAACCCTTAATTAACAGTTAACTAATGTGTCTGGTAATCAGTTACTAATGGTGTTTATGTTGACCAAGGTATTAATTTATACATTATTTAATAGTCATATTTATAAACTTTTAAATAATGTTAACGTTAACTAACCCTTATTAAGCATTAACTAACCCTTAACTTAGTGACCCTTATTGTAAAGTGTTCCCTAATTGTTGTTTAATTTGCAGGTATTGCTTTCTTTCACCCTGACAAGAATCAAATTCTGAGTTTCAATTCTGAAACTGCACCGAATATTTTTGTAATTCTTTGGCATAAAAATTGAAAAATTTAAAGAAATTGAATATCAGTAACACTTTACAATAAGGGTCACTAAGTTAAGGGTTAGTTAATGCTTAATAAGGATTAACTAACCTTTAATTAACAGTTAACTAATGTGTCTGGTAATCATTTACTAATGGTGTTCATGTTAACTAAGATATTAATTTATACATTATTTAATAGTCATCTTTATAAACTATTAAATAATGTATAAATTAATACCTTAGTTAAAATGAACACCATTAGTAAATTACACATTAGTTAACTGTTAATTAAGCATTAACTAACGCTTATTAAGCATTAACTAAACCTTAACTTTGTGACCCTTATTGTAAAGTGTTATCTGAATATCAGATATCGACATAAACTGACCTTATTTGTGAAATTATGGACTCAGATACCTTTCATTACCTCTCATAAACAAATCAGACCATGTTTGATTGGAAATACACAACACAATTAAATCTGTATTACAAGTACATTAGAATGCATGTTTTAATAAGGTATTTGAGACAATTAAAATTGAGATTTGAGGTCACAGATTCCTGTCGACTTGACTGATGAAGATGGCTGATGGAGGAAGGGAACAGTGACTGTGAACTGGAGTTGAAAAAATAATATTCATCTTCCCAGTATTGACATGGCAGACAAGAGTGGTGAGCAATGGGACTTCATTAATCATTATGGTCCTTTGGATAACATCACTGACACATGGTGGTTTGATGGAGATAGGGTCTTTAAGGGAAAAATTAATGCTTTTCTGAAAATATAATTGATTCTCTACGAACCAGTAATCCCTTAAAATAACCTAACATTTTCATTCATTTACATTAATTCACCCCTTAATTCATGCAAAATCCCTTAAAATGAATTAAGGGAGTTATTAATGGAGGAGATCCCATCGAAATCTCCTTAAACATCCCCTTAATCTTTACTCCTTACTTTCTAATCTAATGAAAAATTCCAATTTCCACTTAATACCCCTGTAAACTATGCACAAAAGGTATGAAAAATCCCTTAATTACTAGTGTCTCTGTGAATCAACCCATGAACAAATCCCTTATAAACCCATGATACTAACCTTACTTTTTTAAAGCTATTTTACATTGACTGGATAATTAATGTTTATGTAATGGAGAAATTAAGGACATTTCAGGGATAAAATTAAGGGGTTTGGTTTTCATAGTGATTTTTGTTGATAGTGGTGGTTAGTTGCCTTATGATGATATTTACCACCAAATCACCGTTCACATGATGAAAAGAAGGCATGAGGTAAGAAGTTACAGTAGGAGGACAGAATGAAATGAAGGAAGGGGAAGGGAAGAAAGAAAGATTGAAAGAAAGATAGAGCAGGGGATGGGGGGGCAAGCAACCCCTGAGGTCACGCCAACCCAACAAGCTTGCCACCCAAAGGCTCCAGCATGAACCGAGCACAAGTGATGTCTGGAGCAAATCAATGTTGTATTGGTGTCAGTGGCAGTGGGCTGAGTCACTGTGGCTCACTGTACACTCAGCCAGAATTAATTATTAACACAAGCAAATAGTAAACATGTTATCCCCCACCAGTGATGTAGTTCCACCCTTGGGTCAGTCAGTGATTGCTGAGTGAACTTGAAATATGAGTGAAATTGTATAAGCATTTTCATATGGGTCAACGAAAGGACAAATTGATCATATATTTCTGTTGCCTACTCTCCTCAGAATTAGGCTTACAAGTTATATCCTGAAATGTAGTAACTGTAATTGTCCTGTTTTTACTCAATACAGTATAAAATATAAGAACTACAATACGCAATAAATACAATCCATACATTACACAATGTACACTACAATACAATTTATAATGCGATATACAATATACCATACAACACGAGGAGCGTGAGTGTTATGAATAATATAAATGCTAAATGATAAGTGATATATGGTATTGCACAGTAGGTAGGTGGTAATGTAAGTAGTCAACACTGAGGCACAGTGGTAGTGCAGTGATGAGTGCAATAACAGTACAACAGTCCAACAACTGTACAATAACTACAGTGTCTTGTGGTTAGAGGTTTGCCCAAAAATTCTCCACTGACTCTCACTTCAACACATCAACCCAGTCTGATGTCTCCAAGTGTGTAGCGTATGTAGACTATTATGTTACCTATGATAACTTTAACTGTATTGCTTTACCACTGAGTCCCCATTAATTGTCCCCCACATTGTATGATAACTTTAACTGTATGACCTGCTTTACCACTGAGTCCCCATTCATTGTCCCCCACATTGTATGATAACTTTAACTGTATGACCTGCTTTACCACTGAGTCCCCATTCATTGTCAATGCCGCCCCCTAGCGGCACAAACTCAACGTTACAGTGTGACTAACAAACTAACGAACTAACGGACGGAGTCCGATCCATAGTCCCCCCTTTGGTGGGGGACAATGAGAGGACAGATGAGCTGAAATGCAAACAAACTCAAACATACAAGCACATTTCCATACACGCTCATCATAAATTGCATGTGCATGTATGCATATGAACAGACAATAATGATAAATAAATAATAATAAATAACATATTGCCATTTGAAGAACCGCCAATTTCTCTTTTGATGGTGGTGCTATTCAGCATGACCAGATATTAGTGATGCGCGGGTCAGGTTTTTTTCAACCCGCAACCGCCCTATTGGACACATGAACATATCCCAACATGCCCGACCCCTTTTCATACACATAACGACCTGAACCGATACTACATTTTCCGAAGACTCTTAGGCTATATGCAATGCGTGCACTGTGCAGTGTGCGTAGGATATAATGTATGGATGGTGGGATAAACTATCTGGAGATTGGAGGAGTTTATTCCGTTAAGTTAAATTTAGTCTACAATTATATTGTGTGTGTACTGTGTGTAGCCTATTTGACCCGCACCCGCCCGACCCATTCTCACTATTATCTTCAGTTGACCCTAACCCGACCCACCTTGCAAACAGGTATGTATAGTGTGGATGGTCTAGCATTAAGCATTTCTGCCTCTCTTCTTGTTTGTGCGTTGTAGGTGAAAAATAAGCTTCACCCTTGTGGGTCAAAATGAATGAGCAAAGGTTCAAGAGTCTTCCGTGAATCCTTTATTCAGACATGCATGGTTCAGTTCAGTGTTCCAAACGGGTAACAGAGAAGTGACAAAGAAGTGAAGCTCAATACACTCGCTTTCATACACTAGAGTAAACAAACATAAATCTCAGCATAAAGCCAAACCCACAGTTCAGATTTCTGGAGACAAAGCCAACCAACTTAACCTAATATGGAAACACTTATGGATAGCATAAACTATTGTCCACCTATAAGAACACTCAAAACCACTCATAACCATATATAGTAGACATGCACACGTACATGCACTGATTACATCAGTATGGTATGTAGGGAAAAAAAAACACAAAGGATTAAAAAAGACACAGTATTCATTTTATTTCTTACAGCGTCTTGTGCGGGCAACTTCCTTTGTGTGTCATGGCCAAACGGTTAAGTATCAAAATTCAGTGATGCAAAGATGATGAAGCAGTTGAAATATGATGTGTGTAAAATGTGGCGGAGATCACGTCAATTTATGTAGTCTGTTACACTTAAGGGTCCATCCCAACTATACTGTATATGAAGTTTGGTTGCTCTAGCATCAACCGTTTAGAAATTATGCCTCACTTCCTGTTGCGCAACTTCATTTGTGCACCAAACAGTTTGGATTTTCAAAACTCTGGGTAATAGCTTTAATCTAGTCCATTCATGCCGTGTGACAAATTTAATTGGGATTGGATCAATTTTGCAGGTGAAACAGCGAAAAATATGTTTCTCATAAAATTAAAAATGGCAGAAAAGTTATCATGGCTGAAATTAAAATCCATATGCACAATGGATTTGGCTTGAGCCAAGGAATTTGAGGGTACAAAATTATTCTAGACCTTACAGTTTAGGGGTTTTTGGCCAAAACATAAAGTTGCTTGTTATAGCGCCACCATCTGGCCGATCTGTGTAATTTTTGTTGCCTGCGTAGTCGCGGAGATTTGAAACCTATCCACCAAATTTGGTTGCTCTAGGACTTATGGTCTCTGAGGTACAGATTGTAAGAGTAACTGAACCCCAAACCCAAATCTGTGGTGAAGCCTGACACCTAATGGTGAAAAGTAGGGTACTGCACTGCTCATCTGCTATTGGCTGGACTTTGTGCCATGTCACTACCTGTTGTACTCTATGGAAGGTGACATTACCTGGCACAAACACCAGCCAATAGCAGATGGCCAATGCAGTACCCTAGTTTTCACCATTAGGTGTCAGGCTTCATCAGAGATTTTGGTGGGGTTTGGTTACTCTTTAAGGACAGAAAAAGAAGAAAAAGAAGGAGCAGAAGAATTTGAAAAAAACAATAGGGTTTCAGCACTATGGGTTTGAATTCCTAACTATATTTGTAAAGCACTTATGCTGAAGGACAACTGATATTGCCAAGTAAGTAAAACGGGAGTTACACAATCTCTTCTCTTAGGTATTGTACGTATTGTGTTATTAGTCACATGTATGTCTACATACCTATAGAGACGCAGAAGCACAGACAATCACACACATACATGAACAAATACAATACATATTGCTTTGAATTTCATGAAGAATGCAGCATTGTAATTACATTGAACACCTCAGCTTACCAAGCACAGCAGCATGAGCAAAAGGGTAAAACGAGGTGCGATGGCATTCATCGCCACAGTACTACAGAGGCCGCTCTCTTTCTTTCTGTCTGATGGTGGCAAACCCGAAAACTGCTGTTAACAAACACGCCGAGGCTTTCCAGGAAGGAATACAATTTCGACACACAGCCGAGTTTGTTCTCCTAATGCACAGAACTGGCGCTGTTTGTTTTAGCAGCTTCCAAAGAGCTTTGCCGCTCTGTGGCCATTTGCATAGCTCAACAAGTCCTACTGGCACTGCGGCGTATGAGTAATACAGAGTCAACTAGGTGAAACGAGGATAAATTCAGCATATTGGATTGGGGAGTGGGGTAGACGGAGAGAAGGAGGGATGGGAGGAGAGGGGGGGGGGGGGGGGGGGAGAAAGTGAAACAGACATGAGAGCTTGTGATGAATAGTGAAGCAGAACGCAACAGTCTGTGCTTCCTTTGTGAAGAGGGCCTTACGCAACAGAGCTGTTTGTCCCAGTAAGCAAATAAAGGCACTAATGTTCAGATGGTGCGACCGCGGCGGATTGTTACCGGTCATGTTGTCAAGCCTTCAATAAAAGACAAGATGGCATTCCGTTGATGGGGATGGGACACTAAGAAGCTGCTATAGTGAAATTTTTTCTTTTAATTTGACACAAGTAAAGATTAAAGCCCTATTTGGAAAGGACTAGTAATATGTACATGTAATAAATTAATAAGCCCCCCCCAACCTCTGCGTTTCATGAAACATTCGCACCGGATAATGAAATTTGCTGCAATCATCGGTGAAAAATGGAAAAGGCAGAATCTATACAGGAAGGTTTTGAATGCTAGGGCACTGGTGATTTCAGTGAATTTCATTATCCCTTGTGAACGTGTTAAAACAAATCTGATTCCAGTCCCTGTAACTTTAGCTGAACATGATGGGACTCATCTGTGCTCTTTGCCTTAATTTACCTTCTCTGGTTGTTCATACCAGTTAAGAACACATGGAGAAATAGCCGTATAGGAGCATGAGCCCAGAGTGCGATTTGCCCCTCGGTTCACTTTGTTACGCTAAGCTTTCCAAGCACGAGGAACCGCTGGCTATCAGATGTCAACATCCGTCTCTTTATACCCATAAAACCTGCTTTTTGGGGTTGTTTGCTGTAGTTGGTTCAGATATTGTTCTCAGTTTCTCAGTTCTCAGGATTTGCAGGCGCCTCGATGCGGTTATTTGGTGCCACCCAAGTTCAAATTTTATCGTCTTTTTATCTTTTTATCTGATTTTTATTGACTCTTTATCAGCTTTTTAGCGTCTTTTTATCATCTTTCTATTGTCTTTTTACGTCTTTATTATTGTTTTATTGCCTTTTCAATTCATAATTTGAGTATTCTGCTAATAATAACTTTATTTGTATAGCACCTTTTAACAAGACCGTTTACAAAGTGCTTCACAGAATAAAAAGGCATAAAAACAAAGAAATAAAAGCAGTAAAACAATAAAAACAATAGTAAAAAGGGCAACAAAGGATACAATTTAAATACACAGAAGTAAAAGAAAAAAAAAAAAACACTAAATACATGTAAACCAATTTACCACCACCTAATTGAAAGCAATGGTAAAAAGATGTGTTTTGAGATGCTTCTTGAAAGTGCTGAGTGTATCAGTGGCTCTTATCAGGGAGGGAGTTCCACAGTGTAGGTCCAAGGTAGCTATTCTGTCTGTCAAAGCACTTTGTAAACTCTGTTTTTAAAGGTGCTATATAAATAAAGTTATTATTATTATTATCATCATAAATGGCTTGGATCTCACCAGGCCACACGGTCCGAAGTAAAGGACATAAACAAACGTCTTTATTGGCAATTTGATGGTTTTCACTGAGCGTAGAAGTTTGTTGACGCAGAGTTTAGTTAGAGAAGAGAAGAGAAGAGAAGAGAAGAGAAGAGAAGAGAAGAGAAGAGAAGAGAAGAGAAGAGACAAAGCAGCATAACCAGCATAGCACATCAAACAAAACCCCTCCTCAAGCCTTCCACCAGTGCTGCATGTCCTGGAGAGAAAATAGCCTCTTGCAACTACATTTCACTGCAACAGAAAGTCATGCAGTGTCCACTGTTTAACACAGTCTGCTAGATTTTGTAAGTGGGCTCTGTGTGTGTGTGTGTGTGTGTGTGGGCATGCGCGTATGTATCGGGAGTACATGAACCTCAATTACGGGATAAGTGTTTACAGGTGTAGCGCGCCGTTCCAGCCCCTCCATGTTTGAATTGGTAATTCTCTGGGATGGAGTAATGCTCTCGCCTTTAGAGACCTCATCTAAACGTGACTGAACCCATCGATCCGCGTTATACACCGAAAAAACCCGTAAACCTCGCCCTAAGAACC
Organism: Centroberyx affinis; assembly: GCF_046629955.1. NCBI lineage: Eukaryota > Metazoa > Chordata > Actinopteri > Beryciformes > Berycidae > Centroberyx > Centroberyx affinis. The sequence goes on from NW_027280077.1 coordinate 10,946, forward strand.
GAGCGGTTTATATAGGAATCGATTCAATTCAGGGCAAAAAAGCGCGTATCATAAAAAGAGATCGATACCTCTGATTCTTTGGAGATAAGAGCTGCACATTTCAGACCTTAAGGTAAGTTCTGTTGAGCAGTTGCGGGGACCCCGGGTGAAATTGGCTCTTTTTTTTTTTTTTTTTTTTGGCGACACAATGGAAAGCTGAAAAAATGGTATTGATGTCGGCGTGCAAGGAGTCTCTTTCTTTTCATGTTTTTTTTCATGTAACAAACACATCCAACGGTTTCTAGGTCGCGCCGCTCGGGCTGAGGCTGTCTGAGGTTTTGCTCTCCTTCATCAGCCGCCTGTTATATCTCACACACTGGCAAGCCGAGACCGATACACGACGCCGGGAAGAACGGGGAGTAAAGGGAATTCGGCTGTCACAGAGATCCCAAATATAACCTGGGAAAAAAAAGCTCTCTCTCTCTCTCTTACTCTGCGTTTCTGCCTCTCTTTCCAGGTTTTAAAAACTCCCAGCGCAGGCGCCCGAGAAAACCATCAATTTTTAAACATTTGACAAGATCCACCCTCTCCGATGACATGTAGTTGAGATTGTGAAAAGCCTCACCTACACAGCTGCCAGTGTAAAACGCTTCCTTTGGATGTGTCTCTCACATAGGAGCTAAACCTCTAAGCCTTTTTTTTTTTTAATAGGAAAGCCGACTCTCTTCCATCTCCCTACGTTCTCGTTTCTCCGGGTGCAGATCTCGACGAATAACAGGAGACCAAGAGAGAGAGAGAGAGACCAGTGCTGTTTATTATTGCCTCCATATCACACTTATCTTTTTTTGGTTCCACAATTCAGGCGACAACATTACTCTTTAGCACTACATTCCCCATTAAAATAGTAATTTGCGTGGTTGGTTGAACCGAAAAATATGAATAACATCAGCTTCTGGGTTTAATGAGGAGTGCAATGCAACCCAATGGCTCGTTTTTTTCCCTTTTGGCTGCTGCAGTGACCCACGGCGGTCGCCAAAATAAAAGCCCATTCCCGCTCAGCTAATTAGCTGAATGTACATGTTCAACATGCATGTGTTCACGCTGCATGTGTCAGCAAACAGGTGTATAATTAGTTCAGTAACTTGAGCACTAATGAGTGTGTTGGTGCTCCATTCAAAATATTCATTGACACTTGAGCTCAGTGCTACTCGCTGTATGGAGAACCACTAATTACATTGCTACCAACAGTGCGGCTAGGCGGAGACAAAAAATGCTTGTGTGATTTGACAGTAGTCATATGGGAGTAGCAGCAGCTATACTTATCCATGTCATCCCAGCAACCCATACTGAGCTGGACTGTACTGTGCTGATGAGGGTTTTCATTGCTTCATATTAATAAAGGACACTTGCACTTTGTCACTTTTTCTGTAGGGGAGAGCGGGGCAAGTTGTCACATGAGTAAGTTGTCTCAGTGGCTTTATTTCTGAAACTAAATATTTTATGGACTGTAGTGAGGAAATGAAGACATGTAGAACATTTAATAAGTTTAAACGAATGTTTAAAAATAACATATTAAACGGATATGGGATGGATGATCGGAGAGGGGAACTGGCATAGCAAGACAGGGTACAGGATGTCTAGGTTGTTTTTGATTTGTGTTGTTTTGTTTGTTTTATTCTGATTGATTTGTTCTTGTTTTGTTTTGAATGTTTTATTTTTGTTTGATTTGATTGATTTGATCGAGTTGTGTATCGTGAACACTGGGGCGGAAAGTTGGAATATTTATGTCTAACATTAAGTTTATAGATAAAATATAAAAATAGGGGTTGGACTTGATAAGTATTCACTTCTTCCTACTCCTTTTCGGACATGAAATATTTATTTATGTTGTTTACTGATATGTTTGCCGTTCATTTTTTTGGTTATTTTTGTTTTGTTTTTCTCACTTATATTGTATACTTTTTTAACATGTTCAAAATAAAATAAAATCTAATCTAATCTAATCTAATTTTACGGAAGAGGATTAGGGGTAAATTGTCACAAGTTGTCGAGTGGTATTTCATCTCTAACAACTTTTATTCAAAGTAAACTATTCAAAATTTAAAAATGCATTTTTTTAGAGAAGACATTAGCTAGAAAAATAGATATTGTATCTCAGTAGTAAGGCACTACTAAGAAATACACCAATGAGTAAAAAGTGTGACAACATGCCCCGCTCTCCCCTACATTTGGTTCTTCCATCTGGAGTTTTGATCATGTGAACAGCTAGTAATGCACATATCCAAATCCACATGTTCTGTGCATGTTACCAACAGCTGTAATACATTTGAATATTACATCTGAATACATTTGATAAAGTGTATAGTCGTCCATGTCTGCATTGCATATATCTCTGTTTCTATAATTTCTCTCTCATTTCATATTGCACACATCTTTTTTGGTATATTTTCATATCATACATATTTGAATTCATTTTTCCTATTATCCAATTATTTTCTCCATTATGTTCTACTGCTGTTATTTTGTCCCCATTCATACAGCTGTCACCTATGTTTTTTCATACTTTTTTCATTCATACAGCTCCTTCTAATATATTCTTGATACATTGAATTCCAATGCATTGTTGATTGTGTTATGTTTAATACCACCATTTGCCGTGTTCTCATTTCTATTCTATTTTACTTTGCTGTATACTATCTCCCAGATGTGTATTTGTGTTTATATGTGTAACCCTGGCTGCTCTGCAACTACTCCCAAAAGCTTCTGTAAAGAGGAATGTGTTCTTAGTGGTAAGTGTTTTTTAGTTGTTGTTTTTTTAGTTAAAAAAAAATGGTTGTTGTTCATGTTTGCAGACTTTGCAGTATAAAATATTCCACCCTCCAAATACTGGAACACCAGTGTTTGCGCAATCCATGTGCAATAACTATGTAGAGGCACTTTGTACACAACATATTTCATTCATCACACATCATAACATTATCTATTGGGACGGGAGAGAAAGGGAGGTGGGAGGTGGAGGGATACTTTCTTCTCCTCCTTCTCCTCTTCTTGCCTGACCTCAGTTTATACAGTGCTGTGACCTTGCACATCATGATGCAGTGTATCACTGTGAACAAGGGGCCTCTTACACAAGTGGTCAAGCCTGGAGCATGTAGGTAGGAAAATATAAAAAGGAAAAATAAAAGTAATGTAAAAAAGATTTACAGTACTGTGCAAAAGTCTTAGGCACCCTAGATTTTTTGGTAACACTTTACAATAAGAGTCACTAAGTTAAGGGTTAGTTAATGCTTAATAAGCATAAACTAACCCTTAATTAACAGTTAACTAATGTGTCTGGTAATCATTTACTAATGGTATTCATGTTAACTAAGGTATTAATTTATACATTATTTAATAGTCATCTTTATAAACTATTAAATAATGTATAAATTAATACCTTAGTTAACATGAACACCATGGACCCCCTGGAACCCTCTCAAGGACCCCTGGTGGTCCCCGGACCCCACGTTGAGAACCACCGGTCTAAACTGTCACAACAATGAGCAAGTGTTCCGATGATTTGTACACTGAAAATATAGGGCCCGGAAACACAAACAAGGAGCTTACCTATGAGGCGGTGAGCAAACAGTTTTGGAATCCTTACCTGTCAGCTGCAGTGTTTTGTCCTGGAAATGTAGATCAAACCTGAAGCATGACTAAGAACCACTGGTTGTCTGAAAGTGTTACAGGGAATGTAGCTTCTCCGCTCCCTCAGCACAATGAATCATGACCATCTGACAGGGGCTGGTCAGGCAGCCATTAGACAACCATTTGATTCCAGCTCCAGCTTCATTTTATGTAAAAGCTTTTGTAAAAACTGCCCTCTAAGATAGTCTTCCACTGTTATATATCAGTGATTCTCAACCTTTTTCATATCAAGGACCCTTAATTTAGTCCACATTAAGGCCACGGACCCCCATTTGATGAGATTTTGTTTCTCTGACCCAAATCTGAGAATATTTTTTTTTGTTAGATATGATTTTGTCCAGAATTCCATGACTATCTGTATTGTAGGTAGAGAGATAACAGTGAAGCTATGATCAAAATAGTCATTCTTCTACATTCTCTAAGTGTGTTCACGTCTTGTAAATGAAAAATGTTGAAGTTTAATAATTCATCAATTTGCTGTGGACCGCCTGGAACCCCCTCAAGGACCCCTGGTGGTCCCCGGACCCCACGTTGAGAACCACTGTTATATATCATCAATCTGTGATGCTGAATGTATTCCAGGAATTCTTTTGTGATGTAATTTACTTTCTTGGTGTACCCACTTTCCCTCAACCCTGTCTTGTCTGCTTCTACTTCAAATAGTGATTTTCTACACTTCCCAGAATGCCTTGCGACAACCCCCAGAGAAGGGATGTGAGCTTGTTGCTTTCAGCTGCGGTTTGTACGTGACTGGAGTAAATCTTAGTAAATATTAGATATTGGATATTCGTTTTGCCACCTTTAATAACTTTAAAAACACAGACCACTAAAAGTACATTAATAAATATATTGGTGATTACTGAAAGAGGAAGAATAACTTAAACATTTTTTCAATATTTGAGAAAATCTTTTTTTTTTTCACATGAGAAATGAGCTAATGAAATGTGAATGTGTTTGTACTAGGGCAGTGGTTCTCAACGTGGGGTCCGGGGACCACCTGGGGTCCTGGAGGGGGTTCCAGGGGGTCCCCAGCAAATTGATAAATTGTTAAACTTCAGCATTATTTCATTTACAAGAAGTTAACACAATTAGAGAATGTAGAAGAATGACTGTTTTGATCATAGTTTCTCTGTTATCTCTCTACCTACAATACAGATAGTTATGGAATTCTGGACAAAATCATATCTAACAATAAGAATATTCTCAGATTTGGGTCTGAGAGACAAAATCTCATCAAATGGGGGCCTGTGGCTCTAATGTGGACTAAATTAGGGGTCCTTGATATGAAAAAGGTTGAGAATCACTGTACTAGGGATGCCAAAAGATTGTTTTTTTAAAAATCGTGATTAATCTTAAAATTTCTGTAATTGTGATTAATCTCATATTTAATCGCATATTAAAATTACATGAAAAAAAAAACACACCATTTGTTTAATTTATGAGTATAGAGCTATTTTTCCTCATTCTTGAGACTATTGACTGGTGCTTTGCATACTGGCATGTTTGGCTCTGTGTACTTTCACAGAGTTTGTATATAACTTTATTTTTGTCTGCAGAGCCGTCTGAAATAGTTATTTTTTACAGTCCAGCTTTCTTCTCCACCATATTTAGGGGTGGCCACACTGATCCATCAGAAAACAGACAGAATTATTGACTCATAGATTTCTGCATGCATTAACGCATCAGCCCTAGTTCATACTATAGTTCTAAGATATTTTCTCAAATATTGAAACCATACATTGCTCTTCCGCTTTCAGTTATCACCCATCAATGCACCCATCGATGTGCTTTTAGTTGTTTGCGTTACAAGTTATTGAAGGTGGGAAAATGATTATGGACTGAAGGTCATGGAGAAACTGGTCTCTCTCCTCTTCCACGATGGATTTCTCCCTGTATGATTGCTGAGCGTCTCTTGGTGCAAAATGGCGGCTCTAGAAAGAAGCCTTCGCTCTTTGATTCTGAGGGACTGACACCAGATTCTGACATTTACCATTGATGTTTTAGATGTGTTGACATGATGAGCAGTGGTGTAGTGGTGCCTGGAGAAGTGGGTATACTCTTAATTTATGTCCCAAATTTTTTTTTTTTTAAAGTGGCCCGTCCAGCAAAGGATAAACGCCCTGTGAACAGTGACATGTAAGACTACTCTTGCATATTTAGTTCACCCAAAAATGGGCCAGTAGGCTAGTATTTGCACATTGTGACTTAACTTCTGCTGCTTGACTTCAGGGAGTAAGGATCATTATGAAATTAATATTAGCCACAGAAGAGGAGCAGATCAATACTGGCCCACAGACTATAGGGTGAGACAACTACATAATTATTCATTTTGAGTGAACTATTCCTTATTCCTTAGTCCATCCACACATGAAAAAAACTGTCTCTTGGAACAGCTGATTTGCAGCAGATAGTGCAGGCCAGACTGTGCCACCATTATAAAATTAACATTATTTGTCAAGGGGCAGTTTGCAAATATTACTGATCCTACACAGGCCTAGTGCATGAATATAAGATATATTCAAGATGAGGCAAACATGGTGTTTCAGTCAGAGATTAGTTTCTTTTTAACAAACATTCAGAATGACACAAAATATAATATTTCAAAACTGAATTTGACAATTCTCAATACATGTTCACTGACCAACTTTAGGGGAAGCAAAGATTGCCCAGGTGCTGGTAACAGATTACCGAGTGTTTGTTGCGTTATTATTTGAGGTAAATAACAACAAAATGGACCCAGAAACGAGCTGGAAGAACAGCGCTCTCTTCCAACCCGGTGCCACAAAATGTAAAATGCAGAGCAGAGGCCAGTGGAGGCTGCTGGTCTTCTCGCCGAAGGTCTGGTTTGTTTACAACAATTGTACTAATGTCTCAGAATTAATGTAGTAATGATTTATTGATGTTAAAATGCTACAGGGAGCAGCTTTAAATACTGGTTGAATTATACTCAAACATGGCACAGCAACCGCTGTTGGAATTAACATCACATCTCACACACACAAGCGCTCCCTCTCACACACATACATACACACACACACACACACACACACACACAAATGTTCCTACTAATTATGTAGCACTGCATGTCCTTCTCAGCAGTCAAAATGCACTTAAGAAATCCTGCTCTATTTGTTTTAACCTTGTGGAGGTGTACGGCCTAACCTGTTAATGTGAAAACTGAAAAGCCAAAACTACCTGAAAACAGAGAGAGAGACAGTAAGAGAGAGAAAGAGAGAGAGAGAGAGAGAGAGAGAGAGAGAGAGAGAGAAAGAGAAGGAAAGGATGCGCTCATCTAACTCAAGGCTATTTTGAATCAGTCATAGCTCCAGATGAGAAAAAAAAAAAAAAAAAAAACACAGAAAAACAAAATGTACTATCTTGGTCTCATCAGGTTTGATTTTTATTCAGAAATGTGTCTCACAGCATGAGAAGCCAAAAGCTTCAGCACAAGATCCAAGCCTTTCCTATTTGTGAGAGACGTTGATTGGAAGAGCACCCCTCCTAGATATATACTGTATGCTGTTTATCCTTTGCAGCATTTTTTTTCATTAAACATGAGGAGGTAAACATGTTTTTTTTCTCTCTCTGAATGGAATGCCTCATCTCATTTAACTTCCATTCTAGCCAGCTTTATTATAGGGAGACATGTGAAGCTATGTTCTAAATAGGATTAGACAGATAAATGCGGCTGATATTGATATTTAATTCAACATGGTATATGGTCCAGTCAGTGTTGTCCACCTCTGATATGATGGAGTTTGGTTGATTACATATTTATTGTAGAATAGAGCAACACTCCACTGGCCATATGGGAAGCTATTAGCCTGAATTTGACCCTTAATGAGACATTTTGACCAGATTCCACACAAGCATGCATGAATATGTTTTATAATCATCATCCAGAGTCCAGAGAGGCTTTTCCACCCTGACAAGAATGAAATTCTGAAGGAAACACTGAATTCGTTTTGAATACGTTTTGAAACTTATTGACATGAAAATGGTCAAATTTAAAGAGAATTTAAAGATATTGACAGCTTCAATTTAAAAATATCAGTCAAGATCAAAGTAATCCAGCGCACACCAGGATTGTTAAAATCGACTAAAATCGAGACAAACACACAAGCTGACGATAACAAATATAACAATAACAAATGTCATCATGGTCGAACTGTCAAAATATCAAATTATCGTGGTCAAACTATTTCTACTTCACACACTACAAGTACCATTTCCACAGATGAGGCCACAAATTTGCAACAATATCATCACAACACAACTCTACATAGTCATCTAATGCCTTATATTAGGTAGGGGAAGGGGTCAGGGGAGATCTATAGTGCCTCATCTCTTTTTTATAGGGGAAGGGGTCAGTGCCAGAGGAGATCTATAGTGCCTCATCTCTCCCTATATAAGGAATCACCTGCAGATACAAAGAGAGGTATGTTAATACATCATAAAAATGGGCTCAGATCAAGCATTTCATTCAGACCATTAGGCTCTACTGTGTTTAGGGTGTGTAACACCGCATTATGTAATAACTCGACAAAATGTAATACATTTTCACTTCATTACGTAATAACACCCGCATTTTGTAATAATGTGCCGCATTTTGTAATACACAGCCTGAATGCCATATGTAATAAATTTCCCTGTATTTTGTAATAAATTATTACATATTGCGGTGGTTATTACAAAATACGGGAGTTGCACTTTTTTTGTTATGAAAATGTAATAATATGGTGCATTATGTAATAACCAATCAAAATGGATGTCTTCATTCATAAAAATTGTTATAACATTGTAACAACGTTTATTTTATGCATTCTAGCATGAATCACACTGACTCAAAATTCATTTTAAAAAGATACTATTAGTTCAGTAGATTAGTGTAGTATCTTTCATTGGTCAAAACTACACTAAGTGTCACTGTATTCCTTAGCTTCATAGAAACTGTACTTGAGGGTTCACAGAATTTAAGTAATTAAGTGAAAAACAACCACAGCATATAGCCTAACAACACACTGATCTGCAGTGGATTTCTAATATACAAACAGTTCAGTTTTAACTTGCAAGAACTACTTATCAAGTAGCCACAATAGAAAGAGCCATAGATGGTTATTACATAATGCACTGTATTATTACATTTTCATCATAAAAAAAGTGCAACTCCCGCATTTTGTAATAACCACCACAATATGTAATAATTTATTACAAAATGCGGGGAAATTTATTACATATTGCGTTCAGGCTGTGTATTACAAAATGCGAGCGTTATTACATAATGCAGTGAAAATGTATTACATTTTGTTGAGTTATTACATAATGCGTTGTTACGGGGTGTGTATCAGATAAAAATATCAGTATTAGCAATCAAAAAAGCCACACTGGTTAAACAGTATAGTTCTACATATACAACACAACACATGATGCAGAGTCACCCTCTCCTCTTTCCCTTCCCCTGCTCCCGCTGCCCCCTCGCCTTTCCTCCGCCTCCGTCAGCGTGAGGTGCGAGTCGCCGACCCCAGCTGACAGATGTGGAAGGCGCTAACCATCTCCACTTTCACACCCCCCCCCCCCGTCCGCCCCCGCCCCCCCGCCGGACCCCCTAGGGCTGCGGAGGGGGGGGGGGGGGCCCACCTGCCACAGCCGTCAGCCATTAGCGGCCGAGATGAAGCTGTTGTCGGTGCCGCTCAGCTTGGGGGGGAGCAGGTGGTCACTCGTCCAGGTGAGAGACGTTTTCCAACCATGCCGCGGTTGTGTTTTTGACAGGTATTAGGCGCCGGCGCGAGGTGGGCTGAATAAAACATGGAAGCGCAGCTGAAATATCGCATGGGGCCAAATCCGCAAAAAAAAGATTAAACGATCTCGGCAAAAATCCCTTCGGTGTCGCATCCCTCCTCGTTTATACTCACCGTTTCTCGTGTTTTGAGCGTATTCTAGAAGTGATTTATCTGAGGGAGTATAGCCTTTAACTGACAATGTTATGAGCAGACAAAGAGAAATTGATTGACAATATTTCCAATACAATATAAGATAAGATAAGATAGCACTTTATTGATCCCCTTGGGGAAATTCAGGAATATAGAATGTGGTTATGAATATTACTTGATAATGAAACGGCCTTGCTGTAACAGAGGCAATCGCAGGTTCATTTGCTTGTCTTTTGTACAAAAAAAATGAAAGGATGTTCATTGATTGAAAAGAATGGAAGCCAGAATGTCTCTAAAAAAAAAAAAAAAAACTACACTGGAGTCCCCTAGTGCCTCATAGGCGATTGAGCCATAAGTTGCCTCCTTCAGAGTAATAATCGGCAACATTTTCATATAAATAAATGTGCGTTTTGCTCTTGTTAGTCGATGGAGTTCAGTCCATAACCTTTGTTTTGGTGGTATAGAGCAGTGATTCTCAACCTTTTTCATATCAAGGACCCCTAATTTAGTCCACATCAGAGCCACGGACCCCCATTTGATGAGATTTCGTCTCTCGAACCCAAATCTGAGAATATTTTTATTGTCAGATATGATTTGGTCCAGAATTCCATGACTATCTGTGTTGTAGGTAGAGAGATAACAGAGAAACTATGATCAAAACAGTCATTCTTCTACATTCTCTAATGGTTTCAACTTCCTGTAAATGAAATAATGCTGAAGTTTAACAATTCATCAATTTGCTGGGGACCCCCTGGAACCCCCTCAAGGACCCCTGGTGGTCCCCGGACCCCACGTTGAGAACCACTGCTTTTGCAGTTGTGACACAAATCTCCAAGCAACCATGGCTGGTGTCATCGTGGAGGTCCCATTGGTTTGGCCGTGTGCAAAGGATGGCATGAACAGCCAGGCTAGAAAAAGAACAGAACAGACAGTCTCAGGGATTCAAGGTTTCCATCATGAAGAGTTGGATTTCAGAGATTCAGTAGACCAACAAGAAAAAAGGAGGGCTGCGATGCTGTGTGTATTTGAGATGGCCAAAAACATACAGGCTGACCAGTCTGCTATTCACTATCCATCCAGAATGCCCAAGTGCCTACCTGCCTGAATTCATCTCCAACCACCCTAACAACAGCTCTCTACAAAATATATTCTCTCTACAAAATAAGATTCATTTATTTTTAAGTATGTTCTCAGAATTCTGACTTTAATCTCAGAATCTGAAAGTCCTGGACAAAATAATTTTTAAGTAAAACCTTCTGACTTGATAATTTTGTCAATTATGCAAACACCTGTTTAATGGACAAAATTATCCATAATCTTGCTCCTCCTCCTGAATTTGTTTCACTGTGTTCAGACAACATCACAAGAGCCTCTACCAGAAACAACTGTGTAGTGCAACTCAGCTGCTCTGAATTTGGACAATCAGCTTTTTCCATTAGAGCTACAAACATTTGGAACTCTACTCCCGTGCTAGTACCAGCTGATCAGACAAAGTTCAAATTTTACCAGTTTTAAATTACAACTAAAATCACGGCTGAAATCAAACCAATCATGTGACCATTAGCTCCCTTAAGATACCAAGCATAGTGCACTTTTTTATGTGTTGTATTTTATCATGTTTATGTACTGGACATTGCAATTTTAACTTTTGTTGTTAAATATTTTGTAAAACTTGCCTGTCTTTGTATCACCTGCCCAGGGACTGCAGATGAAATTTAGCTTTCTAGCTAATTCTGGGACAGTTACTAGCTGTCCATTGTCCCTGTTAAATAAATTAAATAAATAAATAAATCTCAGAATTCTGACTTTAAACTCAAAACTCAAATACATTTTTCATGTGGCCCGAATCCTCTTCTATATGTAGACTATTGTGCAAGCAAATAGTTTTCATGGTCAAGTCAACCCCGATTGTGGGTTTGGCAAAATAATGCCTCCCCCTGTGGTTCTGACTCTGAGCTCAATGCTTGGATTTTCCAACTTTGAATGATGGAAGGTTGCTGGTAGTAGGACAACCTGATGAAGATTAAGAAACTGAAAATCTTCAAGACACTGAAACAGGAAATAAACGGTAAAAAAAAAAACAGGTATTGCAGTGTTTTTTCCGCACGCAACTTCCGACTAGATAACTGAATTTTTACGGCTTTCCAGGATTCTCCCACTAACCATAAATTTTGTTTTTCATGTGAGATATTCTCCTCTATCTGATTTCCATATGAATGTTAGGAGCCATGCAGTTGCGCATTAGACAGACTTCTCTATCTCCACACTTGGTTTTAGCGCTCTGCCAGTGCAGGAAACGGGAACTTTGCACTTCAAATCGACAGTCTCCCCCGTGTGAAAACAAAAGTGACACTTATGATCTTATAGGATGCTCTGAACTTTTTAGTTGCAGAGATATGTGAAGTTGCCCAAAACTCAGATCTTAGGTGAGCATGAGTGCAATGCCACAAGGGATATTGCTCCTACCTTTTTTTTTAATCTTTTATATCGTTATCTTTTTTACCTTTTATATCTTTTTGCACTGTCTTTTTAAATGTGACTTTAATGCACTTTCACTTTTTATATCTTTTATTACCTATGTCTTTATTTTTCTGGTAACACTTAAGCATAAGCATTAACAAACCCTTAATTAACAGTTAACTAATGTGTCTGGTAATCATTTACTAAAGGTGTTCATGTTAACTAAGGTATTCATTTATACATTAATAGTCATCTTTATAAACTATTAAATAATGTATAAATGAATACCTTAGTTAACATGAACACCATTGGTAAATTACACATTAGTTAACTGTTAATTATGTGTTAGTTAATGCTTATTAAGCATTAACTAACCCTTAACTTAGTGACCCTTATTGTAAAGTGTTATAATTTTTCTTGTATTTATCTTAAGCACTTTAAATTGTCGATGTGTATGAAATGTGCTATATAAATAAACTTGCCTTACCTTGCCTTACCTGCCAGTTTGATTTGCATCACACTGTGCTGACAATTGACAAGGACAATTAATTAATCAATAACCCCCGACACTGGTATATTTAAATTAAATCACAGTTAAGGTGCAGGTTTGTGTTTATACTGAACAAAAATATAAACGCAACACTTTTGTTTTTGCTCCCATTTTTCATGAGTTGAAATAAAAGATCTAAGACTTTTTCTATGCAAACAAAAGGCTTATTTCTCTCAAATTTTGTTCACAAATTTGTTTGAATCCGTGTTAGTGCACATTTTATAGTGGCCTTTTATTGTGACCAGCCCAAGGCACACCTGTGCAATAATCATGCTGTTTAATCAGCATCTTGATATGCCACACCTGCCTGGTGGATGGATTATCTTGGCAAAGGAGAAGTGCTCACTAACACGGATTTAAACAAATTTGTGAACAAAATTTGGGAGAAATAAGCCTTTTGTGTGCATAGAAAAACTCTTAGATCTTTTATTTCAACTTTTAAAAATGGGAGCAAAAACAAAAGTGTTGCGTTTATATTTTTGTTCAGTGTAGTTGTTCTATACTGTGGTCCAGTTCAGTGGTAAAGTTACATTTGTAACTCCTGTTGTCTGAGATTTGAGGGTGACTTCTTATCGATACTCAACACCACAAGTTTTTGAGGTAAACATAGTGAAATACTCAATCATTACGATGTGTATTTTGAATGGAATCAAGGTGTCAGATTGCATGAATAGACACCAAAATAAAGCTTGTTCATCAAAAACGTCCCCAGCAGAGCATGACCCCTGAGCATCCTCGCTGGCTATTTTCTCCTTTTTGGCTTAGAAAACACTGATAATGGATCGTTTTACTTACTGTTTGACAAATGATTATGTTTTAGATTGAAGTCAACATCATTTTCGGGGAAGAGTGATAAGAGGGGAACCACTAATGTAATAATAGGAGATATGCAACGTGGAATACATGTCGAAAATAAGCTTTTTCCGGGAAAACTCTACTGGTCACAGCTGTGGGGTGAGGTGAACTTACCCGACAAAAAGTTTCAGTCACAATTTTTTTTTCTTTAATCCTGTGGATTGTTTTGTATAGGATTGTGGGAGTAACAGGCGAACCGAATCTAAAAGGTGTACTTTTATTGAAGTATGTGGTGCTTGGTGGATTGGATGCATGCCAAATAAAACCAATGACAGTAGGCTGTACATCTGATGTGTAGGTGTTTTCAGTATCTTTTGAAGTTGCAAATATTTACAGGATGTCTCTACTTTTTGTGAAAATGCTGATGTTAATACACCTGTATTTTGATGGGAGCGTTTTCACCTATCCAGATGCCTTCTGAGATTTTTCTGCTAGCCTCTATTTAGACCAGTGGTTCTCAATGTGGGGTCCGGGGACCACCAGGGGTCCTTGAGGGGGTTCCAGGGGGTCCCCAGCAAATTGGTGAATTGTTAAACTTCAGCATTATTTAATTTACAAGAAGTTAACACAATTAGAGAATGTAGAAGAATGACTGTTTCGATAGTTTCACTGTTATCTCTCTACCTACAATACAGACAGTCATGGAATTCTGGACAAAATCATATTTAATGATAAAAATGTTCTCAGATTTGAGTTCAAGAGACAAAATCGCATAAAATGGGGGTCTGTAGCTCTAATGTGGATTGAATTAGGGGTCTTTCTATGAAAAAGGTTGAGAATCACTTATTTAGACCGACCGTAATAGCTGACATGCTGTCAGCTGTGGAGTTGAACAGAGTTCAGATGAATGGAGTCATTCTGAGCCAGGTGTGCAAATGATTGCTCAGTAAATGAGCTATTTTACTAGTCTTTGTTTGTGGCAGTATGAGTTCCAATTAGAAACTGCATTGCTCCCAATGACAGCGACTATAGCACCGGCAGAGTCACTTCACTGGAGCTATAGAAAACATAGAAATGCCTTTCCTGGTGTGTGAAAATGACATGAAATAATGGGTTGAGAACAGAGATACCTCCAGATAGATGCGGCTGAGACATCATCGCTGTTATATAAAAAAGTGTAATTAAGTCACTGCACAATAGTGAGAATTTGTGGCACAGATTAAGATGTGCAACATGCTTTCTTGAGGCACTATGAGGATTGATGCAGCATGACACAAAACTACCAGAGCGATTTAAAGCTGCACTGGGCTTTGAGTAAATTTTTGAACGTTTGAAGGACTTCATTACCCAGAAACCCTGCACTGTGGTGTCCATAAACAAAATATCTTCTTCTTATTGTGTGGTGGCCGTGGAGGTGAGTCCAGCTTTCTCGCTGCTGTTTAGGACGGTGGTTCTCAACGTGGGGTCCGGGGACCACCGGGGGGTCCTTGTGGGGGTTCCAGGTGGTCCCCAGGGGTTATTGGCCAAAACATGAAGTTGCTTGTTATAGCGCCACCATTCGGCCGATCTGTGTGATTTTTGTGGCCTGAGTAGTCGTGGAGATTTGAAACCTATCCACCAAATTTGGTTGCTCTAGGACAGTGGTTCTCAACGTGGGGTCCAGGTACCACCAGGGGTCCTTGTGGGGGTTCCAGGTGGTCCCCAGCAAATGAATTGTTAAACTTCAGCATTATTTCATTTCCAAGAAGTGAACACAATTAGAGAATGTATGAGAATGACTGTTTTGATCATAGTTTCACTCCTACAATACAGATAGTCATGGGATTCTGGACAAAATCATATCGAAGAATAAAAATATTCTCAGATTTGGGTCCGAGAGACAAAATCTCATCAAATGGGGGTCTGTGGCTCTAATGTGGACTAAATGAGGGGTCCTTGATATGAAAAAGGTTGAGAAGAAGGTTTAGGAGAGACTTTTGGATTTCACCTTTAGACTAATAAGACGGCTGGTCTAGTGAAAAATCTTGCAACTGCGACCTTTATAACCATTAGAAATAACTACTGTAAGTGTATGTTAGGGATCTCGTCAATGTCCAGTAGTTTCACGTGGCTTCCTAACAACACGGTGGAGAAAGTGGAGCAGTGAGTCATACGCTGTTTTCTTCTTCTCTGTTACTTTCTGTCTCAAAGGTGATGTTTCTGTGTTGCTCACTTGTGTGTTTGTATGTGTGCATATAGGCGTTCCACTCAATTAGCAGTGAAAATTAATCTAGAAGAGAAGCTGTCACTACATCAGAACCTTACTGGACCTTACTTGCTATCCACACATGGATGTACTGCATACACACACACACACACACACACACACACACACACGTGGCTGTTACTGCAGGGGAATTAAGTTATTGTAAACCAACTAATATTAGGCCTGCACAAATAGCACCACTTAAAACAGCACTTTACTGGTTGGCATTAACATCTGCAATTATAATAATCATAGTCCACAAATAACTGTCCATATTGGCTGTGTGTGTGTGTGTGAGAGAGAGAGAGAGAGAGAGAGAGAGAGAGAGAGAGAGAGAGAGAGAGAGCTCGCAGCTGATCATATGCATGTTAAGGGTTGCCATGACAACTATGTGCATCATAACCATTGCCGTTTCTTTCTGAAAATACTGTACATTATTGTTTTTGTAGGAGCTGTACTTGAAAATAAACTCATGGAAAGGTCATATAGTGTGTGGGGGAGTGTTGGAAGGTGAATTGACCACATTACAGCCATTGTGAGTGAAAACGAAGAAATACAGGTATTTTCCTCCATGGTGTGTTAGGCATTACTCACCCTCATTGCATTATGGACTGTACATTATATTTCGTATTTATTCCACACTTTGCAATTTACCGATTATCGTTCTGAAAAACTCATTCACACTTTTACGGCTTAACTACACCTGGTTTCCGTTCTGTTATTTTGTGTCTGAAGGGTGGGATCAGATGCGAAGCCATTTTTAGATTAGATTAGATTAGATTCAACTTTATTGTCATTGCACAGAGTACAAGTACTAAGACAACGAAATGCAGTTTAGCATCTAACCAGAAGTGCAAAAGAAGCAGTAAAAGTGCAGTGCAATGTAATGTGCATATGTATAATATATAAATAGAATAAGCTGTAAGGGTAGTATTAATGTGCTAAGATATATACAGTATGAACAGTATTAACAGTAGAACAGTCAATATGAGTATGCAAGATATATGAATATGCAAGATGTATATAATAATATATATAGTATATGCAGTATGGTGTATATACAGTATGAACAGTATTAACAGAATGAACAGTATGAACAGAGTGGTATGAATACGCTAAGTATATAAATAGAATAAACTAGAATAAACTGTATGAGTAGTATGAGTGTGCTAAGATAAATAACAGTATAAATAATAGATAAATAACAGTATGAACAGTATAGTATGAGTGTGCTAAGATAAATAACAGTATAAACAGTATAAAAAGTATGAACAGTATGAACAGTGGATATGAAATGCAAGATATATACAGTATATATATATATAGAATAAACATATATATATATATAGTATAAACTTTACTTAATTTACTTCAATACAGCTGGATCTGAAACAGCAGCTGTCTGTTGTGGATTTGAGCATATAAATGTGTATATTTGCCAAGATTTTGCTTGTTATAGTCATTTATCACCATGTCAGTAAACAAAATAGAGGATGCATGAACCAATGAACCACTGAAATAAATGTGGAGATGAGGTTATCTATGGAGCCGCTAAGAAGTTTTCTATTTGGCAGCAGTACAGCTACACCCTCAAAACAAAAGAGATTTAAGTACCCTATATGGTACATTAATGGTCCTCATGGTACGAGTTCAGTTGTTTATGGAAAAATAAGCAAAACTAGATACCGAACAATAACATGAAGAAGAGAGAAGCAACAAGAGAGAGAATTAACATTAGTGATCTGAGCTGCAGACTCTTTCTCATCTGGGATTCAGAGGAACGCTCAACGGAAAACCAGTTTAGAACATTAGAAATGACTTTTTTAGAGAACGACTTTTACTTTTATACTTAAAAAGTAAATTTAAGTCCACGTACTTTTATACTTTGACTTGAGTAAAGGATTTGAAACGGTACTTCAACTTCTACCAGAGTATATTTTTAAATGAGTATTTGCACTTTTACTTGAGTAGGGAATTTGTGTACTTCTACCACCTCTGCTAATGGGGATCCAAATAAAGAATAAAGAATAAAGTTATCATTATTATTATTGTTATTATTATCGTTATTGTTGTTATATCCAGTGGTGGAAAGTAACTAAGTACATTTACTCAAGTACTGTACTTAAGTACAATTTAGAGGTACTTACTTTACTTAATTTACTTGTACTTTACTTGAGTATTTCCATTTGATGCTACTTTATACTTCCACTCCACTACATTTCAGAGGGAAATATTGTACTTTCTACTCCACTACATTTATTTGACAGCTTTAGTTACTAGTTACTTTGCAGATTTAGATTATTAAAGGACCTATATGTAACAATGACACCCAGTGTTTAAAATGGGTACTGCAGTCCAAAATCAAGAGAGAGAGAGTTGTCTCCCCCCACCCCCTCCTCTCCAGACTCGAAGCTCACGCGGGTTGCCAGGTGAACAGAAAGAAAACAGACGCAGTTTCCATTTTCATAGATTGAAGAGCGTGAAGCTAATCAGTATGGTAGATAGTGATAACATGGAAGACAGGACTCTGACTGCTGGAACTTCTGCACCAAAACAAAACAAGAAGCCTATAACAGACGAGGCTAAAAGAGCTAAGCGGGAGAGGGAGGGGAGCGCGACACCCGGAGCTCCCGGGAGCCCCGCGGATCGTTCGGGTTGAAGTTCCCGTTCCCCGGCCCCCTGCGACACGGCAGACCAGAGACTCCGGTCAGGCTCCGGTACAGCTACTAAGCTACGGTGTGCAACCTAGCCTAGCAAATTAGCTTCACTTTGTCGGTACATAGCCAGCCGCCGACAGAGAGTGGGGGTACAGAAGGGAATGAAACTACGGTATCATAGTGACTTACATTTGTCAGCAGACCATGGTGTTCCTCATATCCAGTGTGTGTGCAGGTTGTAATCGTGTTGTTTAGTCCGCATTCAGCGTCTGGTTCCGACGTCCTGTGTCCGGTTCATGCGTCCTGCCTTCTGCCAGCTTGATCGGCCGTAATCACCACATTTAATACAACTCCATACTCTAATTATGTTACTTGATTTGTGTTTAGTCAAGTTTGTTAGCGGTAGCATTTTCCATTAGCTGCAGCTCGTAGCATCAGAATGGTAAATGTTGGATAAGATATGTTCACAGTCTCCATCTTTCAAATGCATCTCCAATATTTACCCGTATTTTACCACGGATCTGGTCATGGAGCTTTTTCGAAAGAGGACGAGGCTTTTTCGGTCGGGTGGAATCCATCTCACTTGATCCGGTTCGTTTGCTTGCTTCCATGGCTGCAGCATGCTGTGTTTGCGTGCCAATTTGTTTCATATCTGGCAACCCGGGGTGTCGAAATGGGCAGCAGGGGGAGTCACACAGACCAAAACAAAAACAGACGTTCCGCTCCGGAAAACAGAAATTTCAAAGGAGAACATACTGGCTGTAGCATTGTTGTCGGGGAAGCCAGTATTCAACTTAGCATGTTTCCTTAATATCTGATGACATATCATGGTCATTTTATGATTTAGTACAGTAAATATATTACATATTGGTCCTTTAATACAAATTATAAATCAACTAATAAATTATGATATATTTGTATAGGTTAAGCTACCCAGCGGTATATAAAGTAATTAAAATTTGCTCCACCTTTACCAGCTGCAACATTAAAGTGATGAACACATTAATGCATCAATAATTATAGTCCAATAACTTGATATATATGATTCTGAAATGGGCCATTCTGCATAATGACTACTTTTACTTTTGCTACTTTAAGTATATTTTGATGCTAATACTTTTGTACTTTTACTTAAGTAAGATTTTGAATGCAGGACTTTTACTTGTAACAAAGTATACACTGTGGTATTGCTACTTTTACTTAAGTCAAAGATCTGAGTACTTCTTCCACCACTGGTTATATTGTGTTTGTACAGTGGAAGCCTTAACAGAAGTCCCCCAGTTCATGCTTTTAGGACTGCAGCATTTTGCAGCGATTCCTCTCGGAGACTGACAGCAGTGCAGCCAGCACATAAAACACTACAGTGGCTCCATCGGCATACTCGCCAAATCAATGTGATGGTGATTTCGCTCGTCGGTGAAGTGGCTCGGCCAGACGGCGGGGAGCTGAGGGAACGACGGGCCAGCTGAGACAGAGCGGAGGCCGGTCATCTGGCTCACTGGATAATGTACTATCATCCACTGAATCCAACAACAATGTGCTTGGAAAGACGGATGTGTTCTGCACTACATGTGAATGAACAAACAAAACACACACACACACACACAGCATAAACCCTATTAGGCTGGCAGATGCTATTCCCAGTGTTTCCATTGACATATTTTTTGGATCGCTCTCCTGCTGTTAACTACCAGGCGCATTGAGCAGAATGGGCCAGGCAAGAGAAGCTCTCTCTCTCCGGTTCGATCACACTGACCCTCTCTTTCTCCCTCCTACAGAACTTCCTGTATCTTTCTCTCCTTGGGTCTCTCTTTTCTTATCTCGCGGTGTCCCTCTGTCACTGTACCTCAGTGCCTTTTCTTGGTTTTTCTACCTCTCCTCACCACCAAACTGTCAGTCTGTCACTGTATTCCTCCGTCGCTTTCATTCCATCTTTGTTCCCTGATCTCTCTTTATAGTTCTTTACCATTCTTTCATTGTCATTTTGCCCCTGTATCTCTCTCTCTCTCTCTCTCTCTCTCTCTCTCTCTCTCTCTCTCTCTCTCTCTCTCTCTCATTTCATTTTGCCCCCTCTCTCTCTCTGTCATTTTGCCCCATCTCTCTCTCTCTGTCTTTTTTCCCTGTCTCTCTCTCTCTCTCTCTCTCTCTCTCTGTCATATTGCCCCCCCCCCCTTTCTCTCTCTCTCTGTGTCATTTTGCCCCCTCTCTCTCTCTGTCTCTCTATTATGGTCTATAAGAATTACAAGGTCTATGTCCAAATTATTATTAGTATTAGTATTTTAGTATTAGTATTTTCAGTATGTTCAGGACTCTCATGGCCTGAATACGAGGGCTAGTGTATCTAACCTGAAACAACCCAACCTAAAAAGCAAAGTAGGGAGAAGTACATTTCTCTACACAGGGGAGGAGGAGTGGAATAAAATCCCAAACGAAATTAAATCTGCCCATTCTCTGAATAGCTTTAAAAAACAACTGAAAAAAAGGATGCTGAGTAAGTTAGTATAGTGAAACATCTTTTCTAGGACAGTTCTAAGTTTGAACTGGTTTCTGAACTTGTGTGTTTTTTTTTATTATTTTCATGATTGTATAATATTGATGTTTTTTAGGTGTTTCAGTGTAAAAATGGGAAATTAGTAGCATATACATGTCACTCCCTTTTCCTGCCTGCCTCCTAGCCTAGACCTCAGGACCGCAATGGAAATAAGTCATGTGACTTTATTGCGATATCCTGATGAATTTTAGTACTGTATGTACATTTGTACATTGCATTTTAATTTATCAAATAAAGTCAATCAATCAATCAATCAACAATTTAACTCGGCCATTTGGAGGCAGCACGTCACGACAACAATGTCACACATTACAGACTGATACACACATTACAAGGATGTACAGGAGCTCAAATAAAATCCAAGTACACAGTGCAAGACTTGCAGATAGACAAACAAGCAGCTAGACACTTTGAAGTTTGATGTAAATGCAAGTGGTACTGTAGCAGTATTAGCATAATTTCATGACAGCAATGAAGGCGTATACTTAATCCATTACTTCTCCTAGTATTCATTCCTACATCGCTTATTCTGTGTTTCCACTCACACAGTCTGAACTAAATGTACTAGCAATATGAAATTTAAGACTGTATACATAACTGCCTTAGCCCATAAATGGACTACAAGTTTCATAACTTGGCACCGCTGTGTGGTTAAGCCTCTAGTCTGCTGGAAGAAAACTCAGTGCGGTTGACAGCGACGATGGCGCAATGTTTTGTTGCGGTTCCATTTTATTTTATTTTTTTCAATCTCTGAAAAAATAAATACAAAAGCAGAACCAGTGGAACGTTTTGGGGCGCTTAAACAAGTCGCAAGTCTGTAACTCTCTCTGCTTTGATCACACACCAAACCACTTAGCAAATGAAATTACAGCTTAAGATCCTCCTCCACAGTCCCCGCCATCTCCCTTCAGCCAAATCATCGCAGTGAGCATCTCCAGACTTGCGTTCATCGCTCTATAACAGTGATTCTCCACCTTTTTCATATCAAGGACCCCTAATTTAGTCCATATCAGAGCCACAGACCTCCCATTTGATGAGATTTGGACCCAAATCTCTGACCCAAATCTGAGAATATTTTTATTGTCAGATATGATTTTGTCCAGAACATGACTATCATATTGAAAACAGTCATTCTTCTACATTCTCTAATTGTGTTCACTTCTTGTAAATGAAATAATGCTGAAGTTTAACAATTTGCTGGGGACCCCCTGGAAGCCCCTCAAGGACCTCTGGTGGTCCCCGGACCCCACATTGAGAACCACTGCTCTATGATACAGATCTGAAGGACTGTTTGAGTAAAAGTCTACAATTTCATTTTTATAACTGATCTAGACATATCCCTATATCTTTTTTTTTTTAAAACAGTGCTTAAAAATGCCCAACCAAGTCCTCATTAAACAAACACACAATGAAATGACAGGTACAAACAGTTTAAAGTGAGCCGTGGAGCTACCAAGTTGGCGGGTCATTGTCATTTTCCTTGGCAACTTTCTGAACCGGCCAGGAAACACACTATTAGTCTTTGTAAGTGAAATGACTAACATTAGCCTAAGGTTTGCTTGCTAGCTAGCATGGCAAGGAGAGTGACGGAATATAGCTATCTATTGTTTGATTGACTGCAAGGTTAGCTAAATATGTCGCAGTGGTGGATCATATATTATGAGTTAATATGAATATAGTCATTTAACCCTCTAGACCCCAGTAGAATTCTAGAATGTTGTTGCAGTTCACTGAGAATTCTCACTTAAATCAGCATTTTCATGCTCATTCCAAACAAACAGCTATATCTCAGAAATAAAAAGAAATTGACAATCACAAGTTTTTCCATTTAAAAAAACACAACTTTCCCTTTAATTTGGTACCAAATACATGGCAAGGCGATTCAGGGGGTCCATTACTTCAGTGTCAACATTCACAGTATAACAACAAAACAGATCCTTCCTATCTTGGCTAACGATAAGCTTTCAAAATCCATACAAAACCTGCAGCTCCTCAACCCATACAGTAATAAGATCAGACAGTAATAGTCGACAAACAAATATGGAAAAAGTTGCCAAACATATGTGGATAAAAGTCGCCGTGACCCGGTCAGTCCTCCTACCGACTCTTTGGCGCACTGCCTCCCGGAAAACAGCGTCTGTCTGCGGTGGTGAGAGCAGGTAGGTCCCGCTGGTTAGTGAAGGTGATCTTGTGTCTTGTTTTATCGAGCAAGAACAAGCGATTTCCATCAAAAGACTTCAACTCACAATGTCCTTGTAACTTTCCACTACATACGGCGGGTCAGGTTCTGTCTCACAGCACAATCTGACAGCTTCCAGAAGGTTTTAAAAGAGTAACGCTTAGCCGGCAAAGCCATTTTTATCACTGGAAGACGACTAAACCCGGGGAAAATCAAAAACGTCTCAGTGTCACCAGATATATTTTCCGGTTCCGGTTCATCGATGTCAACTTGAAGTACATATAAAACAAAGCTGATTTTCAGTTTTTGGTACATTTTAAACTATTTAAAAATGACAGGCGCTCTTGGGTGCTATAGTGAAATATAGAACGGGCGCTCTTGGGTGCTATAGTGAAATATAGAACGGGTGCTCTCGGGCGCTATGGGGTGTAGAGGGTTAAAAAGTTACCTATAGACAAACTTCTGACTACATGCACTGCTCTGTTGTAACAGATCCAGATGGAGGCAGGAGGATCAGCCTCAGATGAAGGGGGGGGCAGGCCAGCAGAGTTCAGGTGATTAGATGATGTAGCATGTTAATGAAGCTAAAATAATTGTATTCCTGTGTTTGTATTCCTTGTTCGCGCCATCATATAAAAACAGTGGATATCTCCTGTGTTATGATATTATTGTGTAGTACCCTTGTACACAATAATATAATTTGTAAGCAAGTCTTAACATGGTGCATAGCCAGACATCCCTCCATCCAAACATGTTTCCTATAGTGGGAGGAAGTTGAGCCAGTTTTGAGGGAAATGGCTCAAGGGAAATACCACCCGAGTATGATCACCTTCAAACGGGGAAATGCTTGTAAAATATGAAACAAGTGAACTGTATATAGTTTTTTAAAGGGAATGAGTAATGAGGCAGAAGTTGAGCCCACTCCACTGAAGCCATACCAACCAAACCCCAAATCCATAGTGGAGCAGAAGCTGTCAGACAGGACACTGCACTACCCACGGCAGCACTATAGCCTTTTTTTGTGTTTATTTTATACATGCAACTGTTAGTGATCAAATTATAATAATTAAAGCAGTAATAAAATGATCCGTCTTAGGGCTAATATGGGATTGTATACATAAATGGTGATGCAGCCTAATGTTGGATGGTGCAAAGTTGAGAATAAGTCATGCATAGAGCGTCACAATAAAACTGCAGAAACGCTGCCATCTATGGGTTCAATGCAGAGTGTAGTAAAAACGTAGATGAGCAGAAAGGTGAAATTGATACATCTGACGAACATTTGGATATACATTTCATATCTGGGAGGTGTAGTCGCAAGGCGCGAGTATACAGCACCCCAAATATATCTCCAGGGGCAGATGATGTCCCCTTTTAAGCTGAATCACGTTTCTGGAGATATCCAAAGCCCAGTCACCATGTTTCCCATGTGTAAAGACATTATTTTGGAAGACACTGATTCATACATTAACAACCGTAACAACTAACTTTGTTTTACTGTTTCCATTTTATTTTGTCGGTTGCCTGTAGTTTGTTTTACTTAAGTGATTAAAAAGGTTGCATTCAATTAGTCATATTTGGCTACTTTAATAATCCCACTAGTCTGTTTAAGCGATTTAAATGATTGCATAAACTGGCAACTCCCCATAATAATCATGAAGTACTTATTTCGATTATCCAGAGAGAATTGTGGAAAAAAGACACTTATTACCAAGTCAACTTGTGGCCAATGAAATTCACACTTCGCTGGCACAAGTCACTACACTTGATCTGCAAAAAAATAGAGCCACTTCTATAGAAGCTGTTGAGTTCATCTGGTTTTTAGAGGATCGTAGAACCTGAGGACTCCACTTCCTGTGATTAGTCAGTAATTTGACCATGTATCACAGATAGAGAGGGGCCTCTTCAGTTCGTCCTTGAACCTGTATTTTATTGGCTTGTTAAGTTGATTACTGCTTGTCTTGTGAGCCTCCTCACTGATGTGTTTCAGCTCCCTGTGGGGTTAGACTGATATCAGCCAATATAGTAATATTGGCCTTTAATTAAAAACTAGTCCATACCCGGGGATGCGCGCGCCACAACTCCGCGCAGACTTGCCAAAAATGCGCATAAACAGCGCAAATTTGGGAAAATGGAAAAATCAGCTTGGTCAGTCCCTGCCTATGCCAATGCTCAATGCCCATGTGCAGTTTCAGATTGATCGGCCAACCCATTGAGGAGCAAAATGGATGCAGACAGACAGACAGACGGACAGAGATTTGCTCATTTTATAGTAGGATAGTAGGATTAGACATGGTCCAACCAGTGTCATCCACCTCTGATATGATGGATATGATGCAGTTTCATTCATTCATTTCTTTCATTACATATTTATTGTGCACGACATTGCCAAAAGTATGAGGACAGCCTTTCTAATTAGTGGATTCAGCTATTACAGCCACAAACATTGCTGGCAGGTATACAAAATCAAGCACACTGCCATGCAATCTCCATAGACAAACATTGGCAGTCGAATGGGCCGTACTGAAGAGCTCAGTGACTTTCAATGTGGCAGTTCGTCAGCCGTGCACAAGCCTAAGATCACCGTGCGTGGTGTAAAGCTCGCCACCATTGGACTCTGGAGCAGTGGAAACGATGATGGATCACACTTCACCATCTGGCCATCCGACGGGCAAATCTGGGTTTGGCGGATGCCGAGAGAACGCTACCTGCCCGAATGCACAGTGCCAACTATACAGTTTGGTGGAGGAGGAATAATCGGTCTGGGTCAGGTTTTCACGGTTCGGGCGAGGCCGCTTAGTTCCGGTGAAGGGAAGGACTGTAAGCCAGGAATAATCGCCCAACATCAGCCCCCAACCTCTTGTGGCTGAATGGAAATCCCCACAGCAATGTTCAAACATCTTGCGGAAAGCCTTCCCAGAAGAGTGGAGGCCAACTCCATAGTAATGCCCATGATTTTGGAATGAGATGTTCGAAAAGCATGTGTCCACATACTTTTGGCCATGTAGTGTAGTGTGGTTGTCTATTTGAAGACCTTAACATGAGTTGATTCTCATTTGATCATCTTATTTGCCTACACTCACCCTGAAACTAGAGTAGGTAATTGGTGAAAGTTGCTGCCTGTCTTATGGTGCTGTAAATTTTTGACAGTATAGCCTGATGGTATGGTGCTCTATGGTGCTCATTTGCATGGTAGCATATCATTCTGTGAAACTCTGAATTGGGCCTCTACATGAATGCTCACCTTGGGTTATTGCACAAGGGATATTAATATCATATCCTGTGTATTGATAAATGCTGATTAGATTTCACACAAGTATGCATAATTATTTTACCATTATTATTGTCCTGGGTTTAGTATCTTGTTATCTTAATGCTGTTTCAGCGGGCTTTCCACTTTGACAAGAATGAAACTGTAGGGGAAAACACTGAATAGTTTAAAAATTTTTGGAAATTGGCATGAAAATGGTCAAACTTACAGATAGTAAATATTGACATAAAATATCAGCTATTGGCAGCATTGATACAAAAAAAAGTATCAGTATCTACCTTCAAAAACCCATATCAGTCGAACCCTAGTGCCCTGAGGTCTTCGGTAAACCACGACTTAGGATTGCTGTACTTCACAGTGATCCTTCTGGGGATATAGGGGGTGTACAGTATGTCAAGGACGGCAGCCGCTCACACAATCACAAGTGTCCCAGGTCACTGAGTCTGTAGTCTTCTCCCACAGCCTCCTGGCTCCATCTGTTGACTGTGATACCTACTGGTTTGGCTTGTAGGTGGGGATCATTTGACTGATGCTGTGATCAGTGTTGCTGATGGAGAGATAGAGCGGTAAACATCTTTTGACAGTCAAATCGAAAACGAATTTAGATGTATTTGTTTGCTGTGTTTGCATCGGTTGTTCTAGTTAAACTTAAACACACTTTCTCTTCCTTCCTTCCTCCCTCCCTCCCTTCTTCTCTCCACAGCTGAATATGCAGATGAGGACATGCTATGGCCGCACTCGCGCTGTTCATTCCACTGATTAGGTTGGTAAATTTTAACACGCCGTCACTTGAACACACCCTAAAACTTTTATTTGACACCTGCGAGGTGAATTTATACACATGCATATCAGCAGTTACTGCCACGCTCTGCGCCAATACACCTTTTCAATTACGATTCGCCATTTAATGATGCTGCAATACGACTGCTGTAAAGTGCCAAACATAATTGATAAGCATGAATTAGAAACCAAGTACTGTTGTTGTAAAACTGGGTTTTGTGTGAGAGTGGATGTCTTCCTTCCAAACAACCAGATTGTTGTTGTGTGATATGAATATGTATAGTTCAAAAGATGACAAAATAGAAAAATGCAGAAAAAATACTTACCTGTGACATTGACCAAAATTTAAATGCCTTTTAAAATATAGCCAAATTAATAGCGAAATAGGCTCCAAGTCATTTAGGAAATGTGAAGTGTCTTCAACAAACAGAAACACACTGGCTCTCTCTCTCTGGAGCTGTTAAATGTGCTCTGCACTAATCTATGAGCTTCTGCTGAACAAAGTGAACAGAGGATGTTATGGAGATGGGGAAGGTTGAGTAAACATACTTTTCCTATTCGAGCCAACGGCAAGGCCCCGGGCTAAACTGCAACGGTAAACCAGTTTCCATCACCTTTTCTGTATATCCCACAGGTTGTGACATTCATTTTATACTTTATAGAGATAAACACCAGAATATTAAACTTTACAGTATTTGAAAGCTCCAGAGATTATTTTTTTGCGAAAAGGCAAAACAAACAACAATGAGTTACATATGATGATATATGGACTAAACCAAAATTACGTATATTTAGGATGACAAAATATGAATATGGTACTGAGAATTATGTTGTATATAATTTATCTAAAAAGCAAAGAGCCTTATGTGCCCAGCTGAGATCTGGTATTTTACCACTTATGGTTGAAACTGGACGGTATGTTAGTCTGGAAGAAGAAAAGCAAATTTGTTCAATGTGCTGTTTGAATGATACAGAAAATGAGTTTCACTTTGTTTTCTATTGCCCTTTTTACTGGGAACTGCACAATACTTTGTTTAGTAAGATAAAAAACAGATATTGATTTTGTAAATATGGATGATGCACAAAGATTGAGTTGGCTGTTGGCTTATGAAACATTTAGATTAGCTAGTTACCTGGAGAAAGCCTGGGAGATGAGAAAAAAAGCTCTTTATCAAGATAAACTGTTAGTTTGTAGCAGTTCTTTTCAGTGTATTGTTCATTTGAAACCTATCATTGCAAACATGTTAACGGAGAAACGTCTTGAAAAGCTCAAGTCTGTTTTCCGGAGCAAGGAGTTGCAGACGACTAAAGCAAGACTTCAGCTTCTGTAACGTGGGCACGCAGGGAGAGCGGTTTAGCGAGCTGAATCAATATTAAAGCATTACGCCTCGGGAGCGGGAGGAGGAGAGGAGCGCGGAGAGGAGGAGGGATGAGGAGCGAGAGGAGGCAAGGGAGGAGATGCTGGTGATTCATCAGGAGCAGATTCCCTGCCTGGGTTGGATGGCTTATAAGTACTTCCCTCTACTCTCCTCCCTGGGAAAGCACAGCAGCTGTCTGCACCATAAACCTCCTCTTGCATGTGTGTGTGTGTGTCTCCCATTCACACTTTGATGAGATCTGCTCACTTCAGCATTTGTTAAGAGTGAAGTACACTCTTAAGATAACAGTTCTATATAGCACCAGAAAACAGGGGGCCGTATCCACAAAGCTTCCTAGTACTAAGAGTTGGTCCTAGCGGTGAAATTCTAAGAAAACTCTGAGAGTCAGGACGTTTTCTAAGAATTTCCCCTTGAAAGTAAGACTAAATCCTAGTAAAGATGAAAGCTATTCACAAAGCATCTTAGCCCTTAAGAGAGCTCCTAAGGTGGAAAACTGTTAAGAGTAGAGAGGAGGAGTTTTAGGAGCTTAGGAGTTTCTTAAGGAGAGGAGAAAATGGCTGAAAGATGCAGAAAAGACGCATTAATGCTATTGTTATAAAGTCATCACAATGTTAAGATATTTAGCAACAGGCAAACAGTGCAGCAGTGATGATTTAGGTTTATGCAACCACATATAATCACAGCTCCTTCACAGATATAATGAGTTTTCTCTGTATTGTCTGGTCACTGATGGGACACACATCTGCATCATCGGCAATATACTCTTGTTCAAAAATCCTATTCATATAGGCTTGCCAATATAGTCTATAAATTATACTAATACTACTGAGTCTTGAGCCATTTTCACCAAATCTTAACATCAAATTAGTAAAGTATAATAACATTACTGCATTCGCCCAAATAAAGGCATAATGCATCAACCTGTGAGGACCATACAAGTATTAAAAAGTATCTTTCGTACGGTTTTCAAAAATTTTGTCCAGTGAACTAATTTTTGATAGTATAAGCAAATCACGCGTTAATATCGAGTAAATTGTGTTTTATCTTGTGTGATTCCTTGTGTGCATTCTGGATGACAAAAAGAGGTGTGTTGATTTTTCTTGATCAACCAATGACAGCGTCTAAAAGAGAGCATCATACCTAGCAATGGGGTCAACCACACCTCACTAAGATAAAAGTTCTTGTCAATTCCTTGCTCAGAGTCGCTCTGAGAACTTTCCAAAATCACTCCTAAGCTAGGACTCCTTGCTAAGGAATTTTAGGCTAAGATAAGACTCTCTGAGAGGATTCTCAGAATGTTTGTGGATACGGCCCCAGTTCGTTAAAGGTGTACTAGGAAACTTTGGCAGGCAACTTTGGCGGCCCCAAGTGCCAGCAAGAGATAACTGTTTGAATGTTTGAAGGACTTCATTACCCAGAAATCTGTCAGTAAACTAAAGCTAAATATCAAATCCAAGAATGCCAAGTGGTTACTTGTGTCCTTGTGGAGAACAGTCTTCCCAAGTCGTCATGGAGAGAACAAACATCTCAAGAAAGCGAGGAAAGAGAAGCGTCTTTCTTTAACAGCTTGAGATGGGCTGTGTGTGGGGTCGAAAGTCATTATCTACTCATTCTCATGCCAGTACAAACTGGGGTGAGTGTTTTTTCTTCATACAACTTACCTGGAGTTCTCCAGGCTCGCTGCTGGAGGAGCTTCTTCCAGTGAATGGGGAGCCTGACGTTCTGCTTCAAAAAGGGCAATAAATGTCCATAAAATTACTCCACAAAGCTCATGTAGTATAATCGAAGTCTTCTGACGCCTGACGATCGCTCTATGAGTTGAAAAAAACTAAATTTGATCCATTATTTCATGAAAATCCAAGTCGATCAGCATTACATTTACGTCCACATTACCAATCAAATTTCGTTTCGTTTTTTTATTATTTTTGTTCATTTTTCCATCTGATTCAACCTGCTCGATATAGACTATATAGCGCAGTTTGGATGTGATGCGTAATTCTCACAATAAATCACAATAAAGCTTATTTGCACTCATCGGGCCAAGTCGCCATCCAATGCATCCTCAGCCATACTTGCATTCTTTTGTTTACGAATTGTACCTCAGCCATTAGACATTAGACATGCTTGACATTAGACATGTCAAGCACGTAATGGAGAGACACAAGAACAAGAACAAGACTTTAATTTGGTAAAATACGGTGAAACTCCATTAGTGGGGATGGGAAAGCCCCACTTAGTGATTTAGGCTGATTTAACTTGTACCATAGCAGAACCCTTTTTGATGCCATAAAGCACCCGTTTAGAAACATTCTCTGTAGTTGTGATTCCCAACTCCAGAGCCCTACTGGCTTTCATTCTAGCCATCTGATCAGGTCTGATTTAGACCTGGGATTCAAGGCGAATGCAGTTAACTAGCTGATAGGATAGCAGTACTCTGGGTTCCGATGGCCAGGGTTAGGAACCACTGCTCTATAGCACAAGAGCATTAGTGCTGGGGCAATTTATGGAGTAATTTTTCCGAGACTAGTTTTACAAGCTACCAGTTACTTCATATCTGAAGAAGGGGAACTACATTAAAGCTTCTCTCAAGAGTAATATAATAAGTGGTAACTTAGAAAGAGTAGTTAAAACTACTTAAAACAATCGTTATATCTCCCTCTCGAATGCCATATAACACAAAATCCCATGGCTGCAAAAAAATACCACTGATTAGGATTTTAAAGCTGCCATCTGCAACTTTGCATTTTGGCGGTGGCTCTGGCCACGAGTGGTGATGTCACTATGCAGCGACAGGGAAGGACTTGTACTGAACTGTTACCAATCTACAGAAACAGTCTAGAAACGAAGATAACTGTCTTCAAGCCAGGTCACTTTGTGCCAGGAAAGCTTGCTAGCCACCCTAGGCTAATGATGTTTCTACTGTCATATAGCCATGTAAACATGATTCAGTTAAAATACATGACTCACAAACAATATAGCTAAGATCCAATATGTGTTCCAGTCTATTGCTTCTTGCCAGGATGACTCTGAAATGCTATCAAAACATTAGCCCAATGATTCATGTTGGAAAGCAACTGAATAGCGAAGTACATCACAGCAAAAGGCTGTGACATGTGTTGCCTGTCTGCCAAGGATATAGGCTACAGGTGTTTATTTCGGGGACATCTGTTTATAGAAAATCAGTGTTTGAAAATGACAGCCGACAAAATATTGACATTAGTAATTGTCACTATAATGAGACGTAGAGTCAGACACAATTTGGTTTTATTAATCCCAAAACCAGAGCTCCAGAGTGTAACCATTTAACTCCAAGTAACTCCAATACACTATAACAATATTAACAGTTTTACACAGACTGTATTCTACAGACTGAGAACACCTTTGTGTTTTTTTTGTGATTTTACGGTTAAACACTACCTCTTGACTAAAGACTGAAATGTTTTGCAAGGGAGAGAATGGAATTATTAATGGTTGGAAGTTGCCAAACCAAACAAGGAAATCTGGGTCAAAACTGTAGACAAAGTAGTGTTACTGAAACAGTTTTTTTCCCATTTAACTTATGTTTAATTCAATACAAGCGGCTAAAACCACAGGTGAATTTTGAAGACAATAAGGAAGTGGCGGCCGGCGGCAATTCATCTCATGTACACTAGGGCTGGCTCCCAAAACCAGCCTAAGATTACTTCGGTGTGTGGGTTCTACTTCTCAACTGATCACAACCCAACTTCTCAATACATTTTTTCAACTGCATGTGCGAATTTCATCACGTGGTGTAACACAGTGTTGTCACTTGTTAGGAGCGCTTGTTTTGATGCAACGGATGTCCCTAATGAACATGCAGCAGAATCGTTGTCATTAAGGAATGAGATCGAGATAGAGATAGAGGTATGAATCGAGCTCGCGATCGTGCAGCCCTACATCAAAGTGAACATGTAGTCACCTTTATTTTTTGTCAAAGTTATAGGTTGAGAGCAGGGACTGTTTTGAAATGCTTCCTTGTTGCATTCAAGCCAAGCGGCCAAAACCACGGGTGAATTTTGAAGCCAATAAGAAAGTGTCAACAGGTCAACAATTCCTCTAACGTCCGCTAGATGCCGGCTCCAAAAAGACTCCAAACCCAGCCCAACTCCATGCAAGTCAATGGAACCACAACCCAACTTTTCACTCAAAATATAAAGTCAATACATTTTTTCCACAAGAGGTTATGGGCTCATTTGCTAATTTCACTTGTTCTAATGTGTGTCCTTAACAATTTTCTAAACAATTGTGTCATTAACGGGATATAACGGATATAAAACAGGGTTGTTTTCCTAGTGATTGACAGGTCGCCTGTCCAGTGATTGACAGGTCATCAATTACGTGCCAATAGCAGGCGGAGCTGCGGCTCTTTGGACGACCCTCAGGCTCACTCTGGCTGCGGTGGCTCCAAAAAATACTAGTTTGAAGAAGACACTGGACCACTACTCTCTTGATTATCCTACAAGCAGTACTGCATTGTACTGTGAACGTATTTGTCAAATCCTACTGATTTGAATTTGTCTTGTATGTGTACTGTTTGTCAGAGGTTTCATAATAAAACGTTTTAAATTAAAAGAGTGCTGGAAATTTTGAAGAACCTTTTTCCAAGACCAATGCACCAACAACCCACAAATACTGCACTTGTGTGAGGGTCCATAATAACACTGTAAAGACAGGACCATGAAAATGTTCTGCACCACTTAAGGTCAAGAATCACCTTGGTTTCAAAAACGAATATCTGTTGACCATGAGCAACCATGCAACAACCAGTTGGCTATGTCCAAACTAAAGTCTCATATTCTTTCCAGTGTTTTCTTTTATGTCTTGAGGTCCATTCAAAGCTGTGTGTGTGGTGTCATGTACCAAAAACACTCTCAATCCATTTCTACACGGTCATTTTCCAGCATCTCTCTGAGCCTTACCAAGAACAGGCCGTTTCTGTCGCCGTGTCTTTAAGGCTCATTAATATTAACGACCTCTCTGTTCCGATTGGCTAACCATTTCAAGAGTGAAACGTGAGACACCGCGGCCCGGCAGCTACAGGTAGGGAAAACTCTCCGGTAATAAACAATGACAACCGCTCAACCGCTTTGAAATAAACACTTTGTTAGTCTATTATTTCTTACAAAAATGATAATGACCGTGCATTTTGATACTTTCACCATGTTGAGATAGACCATCCAACTCCTTTATCATCACAGAGGCAAGGGGAGTCCTGCTTTACACCATATGGGACCTTTAATCACAACAAGAACATACTAGAATAACTTGGGAAACAAAACTGAATGGAAACACTTGGTCCAATTTAATTTTCTGTTGGCAAATAATCAAACATCACATCATATATTCTAACCTACCACCTTAGTGCTCAGTGAGGTACAACATAACATTAATTCAGTAAAGAAAAAAGTGTCAAACGGCATATCACTCTACACTATTTATGTCATGTGCTGGAACACTTTTGTAAGCACTTACTTTATTTCATTATGTTTGTACACTTTGAAGTTATATTGTGGTGTTTTCTAATACATTATGTATTAGGGAGATTTTCATAAAGCACAGTAATATTGTGTACTTTATTTTACTTTATATACAATACTTTACCATAGGTTAATACACTGGAATAAGTGTTGTAAAGTGTTACCAAATACTGTGGGGAAAAATGGCAGCAAATGACGACAATTGACTAAAGGGCCCCATGAAAGAATATTGCTCTGAACCTAAAATAAAATAAATTGAATGAATTATTTTTATATAGAGGGCATATTTAATACAGTGAATTAATACTCAGCTTGAATAAGGAGGTCAAATCCATTTTCCTCGCTGCTCAATCTGCCTTCTCTTTTCTTTTACCCACGCCACTCTCTTCTGGCTCTGCAAATGACTAACAGCATAATGCGGAAATAGCACTAGAACCAAATCGAGACAAATCAAAAGAGACTATTCCATATCAATGCCATTGGCAGGCTGCCAACTAACAAGCCATCAAACTCAAAACAAACCGACCCACACAGCCAACAACTATAGTCCTCAATTTCATCTTCAGTAACATTGGATTATAAATTTAACTCTATCTCATTCAAGTATGACTGAGAGTCATTTCTACAATAACTACTGAAAAAGTGATACAAGACATTTCCCTTTTAAAATATAAAAAAATTGTTTATTATTGTTGTATGACATCATGAACAAACCAAATGTACATTTTTCATTGGGAAATGAAACAGAAGCAAAGTTTAACATTTCAGATATTATTTTAATATCAAGATTTTTATACTTTTACCAACGCTTACCTGCAGTTCAGTTTCAGAAGGTGCAGCAGAGGACCAAACCAATTTTTGGTAGGCGGGGATTAAAACTATTTTAATCACATATTGCATAATTTATGGGTTTATTATTTTGTATTCTGAAGTATCAAATGCCTTTTTGCAGGATCTATAGAATACAAATCTATAGAATATGAATTAATTCATACTGGAATTTTTGTGGACCCTCTCCAGCTGTTTTGATGATGAACAAAATATTTTGTTTTTACCATCAAGTGGTAAAACTCAAATATCTGTAAAGAAAAAAACAAAACAAAAAGTCATGTTCATCATGTGATCTCCATTCTGTCTAGTTAATATACTTTGTTTTACATTTGTTATGTTTACAATATTTTTCTTCTCTTTTCTGATGTCTCTACATGTTTGTTTGTTTTTTCCTGTCATTTCTGTGTGTTTTGTGTTGTATTGTTATTTTTGTTAAGGAAATAAAAAAAATAAAATGTTTGTTCATGGTCATGTTTCCATTGAAAGAAAGGTATTCTACCTCACAAACATAAAATAATGTTTTTTTCCATGTAATTTCAGATACCATTCGGAAATGCAGAAAAAGCAGGACATTTAAAAAATAAATAAATAAATGAATAAAAAAAAAAAAAAAAAAAAATGTGCAATGTGTCCATAAAAAAAAACATTTTTCTACATTGTTTGACACTGGACAGACATTTTCTGTTAACTCAAACACACACACACACACACATACACACACACAAGCCACTCTGCATCTGACACAGAAGACCCCCCCCACACAAACACACAAACACACTCACACACTCATTGCCACATGTATTCTGTGCTGCTCTGCGTGCTTCCAGTCGTGCTGCAGCAGGGTGCATTGTGGGTACATGCCTCCCGCCCATGTCATTTCCACACCGAGCAAATTATTCTAATGTGAGAGCATGAAATTATTCCTTTAGGGAGAGACTGCTTGTACTCAATCAACCTTACTAAGACAGCAGAGAGGCTGGCCGACCCTGTATATGTGTGTGTGTGTGTGTGTGTGTGTGTGTGTGTGTGTGTGTGTGTGTCCATCCATAAATCCCTCAGGTTTTTAGCTCCAGCCTTCCCATCCATCCACACCAACCATCAAACAAAATACAAATCAAGCTGAGATGCATCTCTTCTTGTCCGAGAGGGATGTCTGACTTTTCCACATTCTATGGAAGGTTGCATCATCACATAAAATAAAAAAAATAAAAAAAATCAACTCTCCAGGAACCGGGGAAATAAAGGATAATATTTACGATCTATATCTTTGGCATCAGCGGATTGATGAAACGTGTTTACAGCAAAAAAAAAAAGGACAAAATGGAAAATTGGATATATGAGGCTTTATTTGAAAACCATATGACAATAAGCATGTGCTGTGTGCTAATGGCTGGTGTGTGTGAATGAAACATGTGGCATGTGTTCTTTGTAGCACTATATGCACATGTGCTTCTGGCAGAGTTGGTGACCTTTAGAGAGAGAGAGAGAGAGAGAGAGAGAAAGAGAGTCTTTGTTATGCTGCTAATGTTAGGTAAGACAACCTTCCCCTGCTCTCCACTGATGTGAGAGATGAGCAATATGGTCTCACCGAATATGTCAGTGGTTCTCAACGTGGGGCCCGGGGACCACCAGGGGTCCTCGAGGGGGTTCCAGGGGGTCCCCTAGCAAATTGATGAATTGTTAAACTTCACCATTATTTTATTTAAAAGACGTTAACACAACTAGAGAATGTAGAAGAATGACTGCTTTGATCATAGTTTCACTGTTATCTCTCTATCTACAATACAGGTCATGGAATTGTGAACAAAATCATATCTAACAATAAAAGTATTCTCAGATTTGGGTCTGAGAGAAAACATTTCATCAAATGGGGGTCCGTGGCCCTAATGTGGACTACATTAGGGGTCCTTGATAGGAAAAAGGTTGGGAATCACAGGAATATGTACATGGTATGGTTGAACTGATATACGTTTTTGAAGGTTGACTCTGATATTTTTGGATTGACACTGCCAATACGGCTGATATTTTGTGCCGACATTCAATATCTGTAAATTTGACCATTTTCATGTCCAAAACATTTCAAGTATTCAGTGTTTACACCAGAATTGTATTATTGTCAGGGTGGAAAAGCCTCTGAAACAGCATTTAGACCAGTGGTTCTCAACGTGGGGTCCGGGGACCACCAGGGGTCCTTGAGGGGGTTCCAGGGGGTCCCCAGCAAATTGATGAAGTGTTAAACTTCACCATTACTTCATTTACAAGAAGTGAACACAATTAGAGAATGTAGAAAAATGACTGTTTTGATCATAGTTTCTCTGTTATCTCTCTACCTACAATACAGATAGTGACTGAACGAAATCATATTTAATAAAAAAAATATTCTCAGATTTGGGTCCGAGAGACAAAATCTCATCAAATGGGGGTCCGTGGCCCTAATGTGGACTAAATTAGGGGTCCTTACTATGAAAAAGGTTGAGAATCACTGATTTAGACCATCAAGGGACACTAAATCTCTCCAATGAAACCCAAAGATAAAACTAAAACAATATCGATGCCTACTTGGACAACCAGCGTAATATTGATCAATTGTACAATAAATATGT
The DNA here is from genome assembly GCF_046629955.1 of Centroberyx affinis. Classification (NCBI taxonomy): domain Eukaryota; kingdom Metazoa; phylum Chordata; class Actinopteri; order Beryciformes; family Berycidae; genus Centroberyx; species Centroberyx affinis. Next base: position 48,341 of record NW_027280077.1, read on the forward strand.
AATCAATCAAACTGCATCATATCCATCATATCAGAGGTGGACAACACTGACTGGACCAGATCCCATTTTTAATAAAAGGTCAGCCAAATATATTGGTCTAACCGTAGTACATGGACATATGCATGCACATAAGCTAATACCCACTGTCAGATCTGATGCAAGCATGAACATATATAGACAGCATGTCATGCATTGAAGATTACACAGTATGTTCTGTAGGCATGTACAAACACACAGACACATATGATGCTAGGCTAAAGGTTAGAGAAGCCAGCTTGTGACGGGAAGGTCGCTGGTTTGAATCCCAGGACCAGCTGATAAAGTGGGGGAGAGTAACTGAGTTCTCCAAAACAACTGAAGTCAATGGGGACCTGTTCTTTAGAGTTCCAAAACAAAAACAGCCAAACAATCACACTGTGAATAGAAAGACCTATACACCATTATTTGTTGCAAATCAATCAGCTGTAGTTAAGATTTGCACTAAATGATGGTGTAAATATACTGTAGGTCTTTGTGGAACTCTGAAGAACTGGTCCCCACTGACTTCAGTTGTTTTGGAGAAGGCTGCTATGGAGTTGTGCTGGCAGCCTCCCTGTGTGTTATATGGACAAACTTCACCTGTGTTTCAACTGGCATGAGGGGGAGGAGATGATGACAGAATTTTCAGTTTTGGGTGAACTATTCCTTTAAGTGCCGTTCAGTTACTTTGATAACTCACGTGAACTTCCTGAGATCAACCCTTCGAGGGGTGAGGGAGCGAGTCAACAACAATCCAGACTTCAGTAGTCACAGGCTGGTGAGCTCCCAGTGTGAATGTGTGGAACTGTAGCTGGGGACAGCAATACCAGTTTAATATCAGCGTCATATCCACTGAAAAAATCTATTTCTATTGTTCTTTTCTATTCTTTGCTCTGTTCTCTCCTATTCACTTCCATGTGTCACAGTCACTCCGTTATATCTGTGCCAGTCAATTTCATCTCACAGGGGCAAAATTCAGGTTTCATCCGGTGCATCACGGCCCGTTCTGTCAGGATTTCCTCTTGAATAATTCATTTTGGAAAATTACAGCACTTTCCTTCACCGCGTGTAGCTTGTACTTCCAACAATACACTCCATTGTTCCAAGGGAACCGAGCTAAAGCAGGTGAAAGCTCAGCAGCGTGATTGATTGCGGGAGCAGGGCGGGTTAAAGGGACCACCTGTATGTGTCATGGATCAGCTGCTGCCAGGTACTGTCATGGTGAACTCATGGCGTGGGTCACACAATTTTGTCAATTTAGCATGGGATAAGGCGGCTCCTTTGTTATCCAGATCCCCACCCTGATCACACGTTTACAGACACTATCCGTGAAAATCCATGAAAGTACAGGATGCTTCCCCTCTGTAGCGTGAGCTGTTTTCTTATGAATAATATCGTGTAATTTAATTTATAACTGTTGTATTTTGAGTCCCGTGACAGTTGATTTGATGTAGGTTCATTCTCTAGATTGTATTGGTCAAGGTATGACTTATGTTTGTTGATCTTTGAATTTGGTTGGGCTGACTGTTGAGTGTATGTTTATGAGTATGTAGGTGTATGTGGTTTTTGTGTTTTTGTTTTCTTGTGTTTGTGTGTAAAAAAGAAAGCAAAATGGCTAATAAAAATTTGATAAAAAAAAAATATATTATTAAAAAAAATATATTATTAATATTATTATTTTTTTTATCTTGTGCGCACAAGATATTGATCTTGTGTGCACAAGTTAATTATCTTGTGGGAACAAGTTTTTATCTTGTGGGAACAAGTTAATTATCTTGTGTGCACAAGTTAATTATCTTGTGGGAACAAGTTAATTATCTTGTGGGAACAAGTTTTTATCTTGTGGGAACAAGTTAATTATCTTGTGGGAACAAGTTAATTGTCTTGTGCGCACAAGATAAAAAAAATCACCTTGTGCGCACAAGATAATTAACTTGTTCCCACAAGATAAAAAAAATGTCACCTTTCGGGACTTTAGGGGCTCCGTAATTTTCTTATGAAGGGTCATTTGGTTCGGTTTTAGTTATTTTTCCATCCTTCCCATCTTAGCACTGTGATGGCCAGATCTAAAAAAAAAACTCAATTCTTGAATAAAGGGGTATTAAGTAATCTATGGCCAATACTGGCAACCAGTAGGAACTGAAACTGGCAGAATGAGTGTGTTGAAACTCCAATGGGTGGGGAATACAGGCCTGAAAGTGAGTTTTGAAAGCCAGAAATCACTGCACCTGACCAAGTAATTGTTGTTATTGGTATTCATCAACAACCCTATCCACCCCCCACAGATATATTATGCCAGTAACTATTATCATGGTGAATGAAATGCAATAGTACAGTTAGTAACAGTCATTCAGGGAGATATAAATGGATCAACAACTGGAAACAGTAGAGCCGAACGTGCTGTTTCACATTTTAATGAACAGCGCAACTGAAAACCATGCGAACATCCCTCATTTACCTCCAGGAATATCCAATTTTATCCCGGCACGCATTAACACATTACCAGGTAAGTAAAAACTTCTGCTCCTGCCAAGAGTGGAGATTAGGGTAATGGCATAATATACAAAACACACTCCCGCTGTGCTCCCTTTCACCTGGGAACAAAACGAGCCAAGAGTGAGAGAGGAGCCGCTGTAATAAGCGTCTGAGAGTAGTCTGAAGTTGTTTCAGGCTTTTCTCTCCGTGGTTTCCGAGCCAATCAACACTATGAGAAGCCTCGGTGTCTGTGGCCTTTGTTAGTGTCAGTAAGCTTACTGAGTGGGCCGTGATGACATCGCCGCCTCTCTCTGCTTCCATCCTACTGTCAAGTGAATTTTAGCGGAATATAAAATGCAAAAATTAGGTGTGTTTCGTCCGAATTGGAAAAAATTTTTATTGTTCGTTAGTGTCAGCTAATGTGGGTCATACTTCATGCTTTCACCTGAAGACAAAAACAAAAAATGCACTTGGAAATATGCCAGTGTACCAACTAATGGTCATTTAGTGATGCGTCGGTCCTTTAAGTGAACGATGGGAGCCATGCACTAAGTACATTTACTCAAGTACAATTTTGAGATACTTGTACTTAACTTGAGTATTTCCATTTGATGCTACTTTATACTTCCACTCTACTACATTTCAGAGGGAAATATTGTACTTTCTACTCCACTACATTTATTTGACAGCTTTAGTTACTTTTCAGATGGAGATTTGACACAATGGATAATATAACAAGCTTTTAAAATACAACACATTGTTAAAGATGAAACCAGTGGTTTCCAACCTTTTTGGCTTTTGACGTCTTACAAAAAGCAGTGTGTAGTCGGGTCACATTTCAGATGTCTATGAGTTGTTAACAGCTCCACCAAATAGTGATTTTTCCCTCTAAACCTCACATGGTTTCATTTCATTAATGTTCAAATGATTCAATATTTCAGCAAAAATCAAAGATTAGAGAAAAAGTCCAAAAACTGAAAACAGATTTGTGTATCAGAACTTTGTTTTTTCTTCTTTCCTCTCCCATTAATCATCTCACGACCCCTCAGATTTATCTGGTGACCCTTTGGAGGGGCCCGAGCCCTAGGTTGGGAACCACTGGACTAAACTAGCTAACTGTATATAAAGTAGTTCAAACTAGCTCCACCTCCAGCAGCTACAACAGTAACATGCTGCTTACACACTGATGCTTCAGTATTAATAATCTAATGATGTCATATATAATAAAATATCAGTCAGAGGGACCAAAGCACTACTTTTACTTTAATACTTTAACTACATTTTGCTGCTAATACTTATGTACTTTTACTTAAGTAGGATTTTTCATGCAGGACTTTTACTTGTAATGGAGTATTTTTACATTGCTGTATTGGTACTTTTACTTCAGTAAAGCATCAGAGTACTTCTTCCACCACTGGATGTGCGTGCGACCAGTCACGTGTGATGACAGACAGAACAGCAGAAAACAAGATGAGTGACAGTCGCAAACGAAGTAGCATTTGGATGCATTTGATGTTTTTACATTATTTAAGGTTTTTATATCAAACATAATGTAAAATTATGGTATTCTGGAAATTATAAGGTTTAGTATAATTGCATTGAATAATTTAAGTGATATATGTGCACACATACCAATCATAGGTCAAAACATTGCTAAATGTGGCTGAATTCTAAAAGCCAGAAGTGGTAGTAAATGAAGAGCCGTTTGGGAGCCAAAAGAGCCGGCTCTTATTGCTGAGCTGAGCCAAATGATCTGGCTCACTAAAAAGAGCCGGAATTCCCATCACTAAATACAGCCATGATGGAGATTTATACAAGTTAGAGTCAACACAAATGTTATTCTAATGTACCGACTAATGGCCATACAATCACAATGGAGACTTATGTTAGAAACAAGAAGTTTGATATTCTAACGTACCAACTAACAGACATACAACTACAATGGAAGCTTATGGACATTTCAGAATGTCCAAAGCCACTTTTCAATGAATTTGAACTATGCCTATGGCCAATCATAGCAAGCCCATGTCATTATTTATTTGACAAATAATGTTTCCATCACTATTTATCACATAACTTATTTGTCAGTGTAAACATTTATTTGGGATGTGGAGGAAATTTTGTTCAAGTTTGCTGTTTCCATTCAGCTTTTCTAATTTGATGCATCATAATTTGCGAAAAAGTACTTGGATCTAAAGCCAGCTAGAGATACATGGTGACACATCAGAGGGCATGACTTTCTGCCAGGAGAAATATTAAACTTGTTATGTTATGTATTCAGGCAACATGCGTTTTCACCAAGTTGAGTGGTTGTGAGCCGTTAGAGCTCATTTAGTGTGTGTTCCCCAAATCTGACTGGTTGTCAAGTGTGTGTTCCCCAAATCTATCCAGTCGTCAAGTGTGTGTTCCCCAAATCCAACTTGTCACCAAGTGTGTGTTCTTCCAATCCAACTGGTTGTCAAGTGTGTGTTCCCCAAACCCAACTTGTCACCAAGTGTGTGTTCCCCAAATCCAATTTGTCACCAAGTGTGTGTTCCCCAAGTCCAACTCATCACCAAAGTGTGTGTTCCTCCAATCCAACTGGTTGTCAAGTGTAAAAATTCCCTAAATTCAGCCGGTAGTCCAGTGTGTGTGCACCGCAAATCTGACTGGTTGTCAAGTGTGTGTTCCCCAAATCTATCCAATCGTCAAGTGTGTGTGTTCCCCAAATCCAACTGGTCATCAAGTGTGTGTTCCCCAAATCTATCCAATCGTCAAGTGTGTGTGTTCCCCAAATCCAACTCATCACCAAGTGTGTGTTCCTCTAATCTATCCAATCGTCAAGTGTGTGTGTTCCCCAAATCCAACTGGTCACCAAGTGTGTGAGCAACACAAGACTCATCAAAAAAAAGGTGTGAATGCCAGTTGTCAAGTGTGTGATGTCCAGTCTTTTCAGTGTAGTCAGCCTAAGAATAATACTCTAATATCTTAACATTGTCCTTGAAAGGCGACTTACATGAGACTTTGATACTCTACTCTTATGTGCTGAGGAAATTCTCTCTAAGTTCATTTAATATATTTTCATTATCATGGTCATTTGACAACGTAGCTTTTTGGCATACTTGAATGGAATATGCTTCAAAAGTCCATATTTTGACATTTCCTGACAGCATTTTGGAAAATGTTAAGAGTCACACAGCAGCACTGGAAATATGGGTGGAATTAGACTGTATTATGTCAATTATTATAAAGAACAGGCCACAGCATGCTGAGACTCTGAGTGGAATCGTATTATTTTGAAAGACTAGATACTGTACTTCAGTTTGCTATTAAATCCTCCAATATGAAGACATGAAATAAGATCAAGCCTCCATTTGGATTACAAAGATTGACAGTTAGTTCAACCTATGACAGAAACAATAGGCCTACAGTATACATTGCTGCCAATGACAATATAAGCCCTGTAACAAGAATTGCCTGCTTTTATCAATTTACTTACAAGATTTTCTAAGATGAAAAATTAATAAGATGAAATTTTAATGATCCCCGTGGGGAAATCAGGCAACTACTAAGACAAATTTATTGGCACAAGTTACTAAGCAAAACCCAATTTGGCAATACTTCAGTGAGAGTTTTTAGGCTGGCGAGGATCAAGTTTTATTATGCCAACAAAATCAGGAAATATTCCACCTCCTTTTTTGTTTGGATACAAATATTATTGGATGTACACACCCACCAAAACTAGGACACTTTTATCACAAGTTACACCCATATTTGACATGGATACTGGTTGATATTTGCACATTTTCAATGTGTTTAGAAATGGATTTCACATGATATTTGTCAGCCCGGACAACATCAAGATTTTGCTTTTCATTATTTGTGTATAACCCAGCACAAACTGAAGAGTTTCACTGATATAAATTGATAAATGATTGCTTCATATCAAAGTCAAGCATGTCATCGCTTCCAACACTGTTGTGGAATATACGATCATCTGTGTTTTAGAAATATTAACTGATGAATGTCAAGGGGGATTTTTTTTTTTTTTTTTTCCAAAATGGATGTATAGCATTTCTGTGGAAGCCCAAAAGATCCTGTAAGTCATTATAATGAGAAACTTTCTCAAAATAATGAGTTAGTATCTCAAACTAATGAAGTAATGTTTCTCATTATTTTGAGATACTATCTCATTTTGAGAAAGTTTCTCATTATTTTGAGATACTAACTCATTGTTTTCAGATACTAAGTCATTATTTTGAGAAAGTTTCTCATGATTTTGAGAAAGTTTCTCATGATTTTGAGAAAGTTTCTTATTATTTTGAGATATTAAGTCATTATTTTGAGATACTAAGTCATTATTTTGAGACAGGCTACTAACTCATTATTTTGAGAAAGTTTCTCATGATTTTGAGAACGTTTCTTATTATTTTGAGATATTAAGTCATTATTTTGAGATACTAAGTCATTATTTTGAGACAGGCTACTAACTCATTATTTTGAGAAAGTTTCTCATTATTTTGAGATACTCAGGTATTATTTTGAGAAAGTTTCTCAATGACTTACAGGACCTTTTTTTTCATCACACTGGCAGAAATGGGCTTCCATACATTTCAATTGGAGAGACTAAGTGAAGGATAAATGAAGTTTTTATTATATGATTTAAATTACAGAAAACATGTTCTAGACTGTGACAGTCTAGAACAAAGATTAATTTTAAGGAATATTTGTAGGATATTGTCTGCCGATAAGGATGGTTTCCATTGTTGTTGCTGTCCTGGATCCAGCACCACACCAATGTGACCCAAATCAGAATGAAAAAGATTCCATGTGTTTTTTTTGTGTTCACAGTGCTCTGAAAAAAAAAAAAAAACAGATCTGTGTCACATGTAGGCACAAAAAAAAATCTGATTTGGGTACTTCCACCTGTAGTGTGAACGTAGCCTTTTTCCATGTACTTTTCTTTTCTGGCTATCTGCTTGCCTATGCGGTCTGTTGATTGCTGTGCCCAATTTATATGTGTTTCCATTGCCTTCCAGGTTGACCTCAGAGATTTGGCTCTCTTGATTCTGAGCAGTGAACAGTTCTCCCAGTGAAGGAAAGTTGCTTAACCTACCCACCTCTACATTTACCATTCTGTTCTCTTCTGTCTGTTGCCATTTTCTGCTTCTCTGTATAGCGCTCTCTTGATCTCTACAACCCCACAGGTCTACCACTTGAGACGAAAATGAAATCTGGCATAGACTTAAAAGTCCTTGACTTACTGCGGACCTACTAACCTCCCTATAACAATTCACTTTAAGTGTCTACTAAACCAGTTCTCTGGCTCTGTTATTTCTTCCACTGTACATCCCAAGGACTTTCATCTTAAATGAAAACGCCCCCTTCTCCCTCTCATTATTCTCATTTTTATATAAAAAAGTGTCAGCGCTCAATCTATGCTACTCCACAATGGAATCTGGTGTAAGTAGTTGTTTTTATATATATAATGATAATGGCATCACAAAAATACACAAATAAAGAGATACTTGCACTACTAAATAGATCTCAAGAGCTTTTACTTGACATATAGATACTTAGACCCTTCTGGCTCCAAGCCCTTGATATGTACAAGATATATCAAGATGAAACGCAATGTTTCAACTCTGCCATTTACACCCCCAGCTCTCTGCTATCAGTACTACCATTCCTTCTCCAAACAACCACGACTGTGCTCCTGTCGAAAGCTCCCAAATGAAAGAAGAAGGCTTTAACGGAGGAGGCTAGAAAAGCTGAGAAGGAGAGGGAGGGAAAAGTTGCTGTTTAGTTGTAGTTGTAGATTTAGTAACAGTAGAAACTAGGGTATATCCCCGAAATTCCCCAATTCTCGAAGGCCCATTAAATCAAATGTAATAAAAAGCCATTGAATAATCACACAATAAAACTCTAGGGTTAATCTTCCCAATTATATTGGTTGTATGTCCCAACTATTTTTATTTAGCCAAATAATACAATTTTTCCTTCTGCGCTAATCTAAAGTTAATTATATTATTATTACTCCTAAACACCCCAAAATGCAGCCAGCCAAACTACTGGAAACAAAAACAAAAGAGGAGTATTGAAACTTTGGCATATGTTACAACATTCCAACTTACATTCAGAAGTTGGGCCAAAGTAAATAAGAGCAGCCTATGCTAAGATAGGCTAGTCTAAAAAATAGCAGGTTATGCTAGGCTAGGCTAAATAAACCAATGTAAGATATCTAAAGCTAGGCTAAATAGTGTAGGCTAAGCTAAACTACACATTCATACTGAAATATACTTTACTGTTGAACCTGGCTTTACATATTTTTACAATACACAATTTCCAAAAATAGTCAATGGTAAATAAACTACTATATGTGATGGACTACTCACAAACAATGCTTCTGAAGGCAAAACAAGAAAGGAGGATTACAACAGATGCTCATGCCTCACGTCACACTGGCTGCATGGCAGAACTAAAATGGCCGACAACCTTTCTCAGGTCAAGGGGCACATTACTGACTTTCAAAATACAAGACCCACTGTCAAAATAAAGGTCCCACCAGCAGGTTATATAGAGTTGAAAAGTTTGGTTCTGGAAGCGTTTTGGACCGGCTGCCAGAATCATTGGGATTTTTAACTTTAGCGATAGCTGCCATTACACAACAGAGAACCCCTTCAGTCACCGACATCAGAAAACGACAGTAAAGGTTGCTGTAATGATCCTCGGTTATAAATGTTTCAAATCGTGTGTCAAATCGTTTCATTTTTTCTGTCGCCTCCGTGTTTAAAACAGCACCAGTATCCATGATCCTTAGAGGGAGTTACTATGGTGACAGCACAACAAACTCGCAACGTCAATTTGGTAGGTGTGTCAAGTACATAGCGGTAGAATTGTAGATATATGTATGTAACGGAATTGTATCCAATTCCGGACACTGTATCCAATTCCAGCCACTCGGTCACCCGCGTAATTTCCGGTGTTTACCGACATTTTTATACGGAGTTCCCAACCGAAAGCTAAGTGACGTAAATTCATACACATTTAAGAAGCTAGCTATCAAATTTCATAAATATCTATACACATTTAAGCATATAAAACACTAAGTTACGAACCTAGTCATAAACAAGAAGCGGGAAGCCTTAAAACCCACTTTGGGCGACAGTTACTTCATGTAGAGAATCGGTATTGGCTGATAAATGGAAAAATAAGAGCTTTGAGTACATAGCCTGCACTTCTTACAAGTATCTGTAACATTGTGAAGGTACAGGAAGGGTTAATAAAGGGTTCATATCAAGTATACACCGACACGGACGAAAATAAGTGTCCGGAATTGGATACGAATTTTGAATCTCAAAATAGGTGCGCTATCATCCATTTGCAGGGACTGGAAGAAAATCAATTTCAAGTTAAGGTAAAAGCGATATTAAACTTTAAAAAAGACAGATGGAGGATTGTTAATTTATGAGAAACTTCAGCGAAAACAGTACAGGATGAAATATATTGGTAAATGATTGTGATTTTTTTGATCATATGCTGTCTGGAATTGGATACCTTGATGTTATGTATAGAGATGACAGCTGTCCAGTGCAGAGCACCAGCGAGCTAACCAGCAGTTCTCTGATACCTGTTGTGAAGTCATTAATTAAACTTACCTAATGAGTCAGATCCACAGCTGCTTCGCCAACTGAGACGATGGAAAGCGGTAGTTGCAGCCAGGTACAAAACACTGGACCATGTTCTTCTTGTCTTAACCCTTGTTGTAACCCTTTACAGTAAGTAAGTAAGTAACTTTATTTATATAGCACCTTTCGAGAGCAGAGATCTCGATCGAGGAACAGCCAGCAAAACCCTGATCAGAGGACCATTGAGACCTGCTAGTGACATAGGGCTGCAGTAGATCTCTAATGTAGGCAGGTGCCTGACCATGCAGAGCTCTATAGGAGATCACAAGAACTTTGAATTCTGAATTCGATGGGGAGCCAGTGAAGAGCAATCAGAATCGGTGTCACATGAGACCTTTTGGAGGACCTGGTCAAGAGTTTAGCAGCAGCATTTTGGACCACTTGTAAACGATCCAGGGATATGAATGGGACTGACCCAAGGGTGGAACTACATCACTGGTGGGGGACAACATGTTATGATATCATGATACATCAACATTACTGGCATACAAGTATTTCTTTGATAGGCACCACATGATGAGGAAGAGATCTATGTAAACAGGAAAAACTTCCACTCGATAAATGTCCAAGTTACCTGTGATGCAACACTTCACATCACTGACCTTGTAGCAATGTGGCCAGGGAGCACCCACGACTCCTTTGTCTTGTTGAACTCAGGCACAGGGACCAAATTCAATGATGGACAAATGCCGGATGGATGGTTGTTCGGTATATAACTTTACAGGAATGTGTTAAAAGCATTTTTACATTTCCACAACTAAATAAGCCTCCCAATACAGTTTTGATGGTCTTTATGCCACAGGTGATAGTGGCTACCCGCTAAGATCCTGGCTGATGACACCAATCCTGCACCCAGCAACAGAGGCAGAGAGGTGCTATAGCCATGCCCAGGGGCATCGTAGTGGGGGGGAAAGTGGGACTGACTACCCAGGGCCCCAATGCAGGGAGGGCCCTCGAAAAGCCTGGAATGAAAAGTTTGTTTTTGTTTGCGATTTTTTATTTCTAAGTAATTAGTGTCATAACTAAATTAAAATTGGCTGAATAAATCGGTTGAGAGACTCAACATTTGTCCTAGATTCTTCTATCATTTAACCCTCTTCTATAGCATTTATTCTTCCATAATCTAAATAGAAATCTCATCCATGATTTACTATGTAAATATCACCTGTGTTAATTTCAATCGCTTTAACAAATGTAAAACTCAAAACATGTTTGTGTACTGAATAGTTATTTAAAAGAACATAATTCAGACTGCATTTAATTATTCATCTTTTATTTAATAATAAAATAACAGTAGCAAAACATTACAACAAAACTAGATTTTTTAGTTTCTCTTTAGCAATCATCAACTTTTCCTTCTTTACTCGTAGAAGCTCCTCTTGGACCTTCCTCAGTAATGAAACCTCCTTCAGCAGTTCTCTCTGGACCATCACCATCTCCTCAGTGTCAGTCTTCCCCCTCACCATCGAGGGCTGGAAGAAGGTGTCTGGGAGAATCTGAGACAGCATGTTATCCTCGACATTCTGTTTAAAAAAAGAAAAAGAAAAAAGTCAGTGAAGTCCACTATATGTTATATAATGCCATTGCCATCTATAGCCTACATGTAAGCCTACGTTAAACTGCATTGTTTAGAGAGGTTATGTTTGACAAGCTACCTCTGCTTCTTCAGCACAGAAGTCCTGTCCATTTAGTTCCTCAGTCTGTTGTGTCCGCGGGGATGAGGCTCAAGATGACAGTTCCTGAGAGACATGGAGAGTACATAACAGTGCTAGCATCTCACACAAATGACACAATTGTGTCCTGCACTTGGAACATTATTTGATGGCATGGCACAGGCCTAGCTGTTCTCTTCTACTGAACGTTAACGGCAGCTAGGCAGCTAGGCTTTACAAAAAAACAATAACTAACTGAAACCGTATTGTGTGTTTACAAAACTAACTAAAATAAACTAAAATTATAGAGAAAATGTCTTTACTTTTCGTCTTTGCCAATTTATTTCATACATAAGCCTAGTATTTTGAATTTTTGAATCTCGCCCCTGACAAATACCCCATGTTACAAAAAAAGACTAAAACTAACACTGAAACTAATAAAAACAAAACTAAAACTAAGCATTTTCAAAAAATGAAAACTAAACTAGCAAACCTGCTTTAAAAACGAATTAAAACTAAACTGAAATTGAAAACAAAAAGTCAAAACGAAATAAAAACTAATAATATATATATAATATAATAATAATATATTATAATTATATTACATTATATTATATTATTAATTACATTACATTATAATATATATAATATATATATATATAATGAAAAATGCAAAACTATAATAACCTTGGTCATCGGCTGCTGTTCTGGGAGCTTCTTAGCACGCTTCACTGTGTAGTTTATAAATGAACTATTATTACTTGGTATAGAAGTTTTTCCCCTTAAGAGGGTGTGTGCACATTACCAATAACAGGGTAGAAGTGTTGTGTGCATAGTCATTTACTAAGCAGAATACTGCAGTTATTGCTTCAACTCGCTGTGTGTTGGCATCCCTGGCCATAGAGATGGAGCTGGCACCCGCTTTGGGGAGTGTGGCAGAGGCTGTTGCCTGCTGGCTACCACATAGCATTATACAGTACATGCCTAGTGTAGCGTGACTGTACATGTGTGTCTGATCCTGTGTGTTGTGCTTTGTTTTCAATTAATTGATTTGTAAACCTGAATTCTGCCTGCTGTGTGTGTGTGTGTGTATATATATATTTGGGGGACCAAAAGAACTTGGTATCTGCTAGGGTTACCACCTTAAGGTACTAGCGACATACCCCCAGGGTTATGTTAGAAAAACAAATGTATTCATTGTGTGTGTTTGTTTTTGTGCAGGTGCTGTTCGGAAATGCTCCACTTCTTCAGGAGCAACAGACAGAAATCTTGCAGTGTGCCATCAGGTGGTTCAATTTGGCTTGTGACCGAGGGGGAGGACACCAGGAACGCATACAGAACAGTGAGGGGCAACTATTTTTATGGGGCTAGTGCCTTTCTGAAGTATTCATATATTATTCACGTTATAAGTGAATAATATATGAGTTCATAAGTATTCACGTTTTCTCACGTGGCCAAGTTTTTTTTTACATGCGATGATTTTCTGAAGTCTGACCCATTGGCTTGTAAGACTTAACATACTGTACATAACAATTATAACAATTTTATGTTCTAGTTTTTAAGTTTTATGTTCTTTTATATAATATTTACTCTAGGGTATAAATTACATAAAGGTCATCTGTATTTTGTTATATTCTCTCTTGGTCAATGTTTAAAACTTCATTAAGGGCTTTTGTGTGTGTAAAAAGGAAAAATAGTAAAACCATTTCAAATTTAGGCTGTAACAAAAAAAAAGAAAAAGAAAATCAAGGGGTACTGCACATATATTGTTCACTGGGTTATTGTTCATTGTTTTATTCAACCATTTTACCTAATGAATGAAAAAACAATACTACACAGTTAATGTGAATGTTAATAGGTTTGGTAATTTGTAGACTTAAAGGAATAGTTCACCCAAAAATGAAAATTCAGTCATTATCTACCCCCATGCTAGTTGAAACTCTAATTTAGTTTGTTACTTTCCAGCAGCCTTCCCCAAAACAATTGAATCATTGGAGGACCGATCTTTAGAGTTACAAAAATAACAAAAAATAATGGAATAATGGAAAGCTGCGGGATAATTCATGTACTTTTACATAATAATTACTCTAGGGTAATTACGTAAAGGTCATTGTTCAGCATTTTGTTTTCAGTAAGACTAAATTGTGCTAAATGTTTAAAACATCATTATGGGGTTTTGTGTGTACAGGAGGGATTTTTAATTCATTTTGAATTCAGCCTGTAAAAAAACAGTTTGATAAAGTCAACATATATTGTTCACTGGGTAATTGTTTTATTCAATTGAATATTGTTTTACCTAATGAATTTGATTTTTTTTTTAAAATGCAGTTAATGTGAATGATAAAAGGTTTGGTACTTTGTCAGGTAACTTTTGCTTGCTTTTTATTTTATTTTTCCCACATTTTGTGTTGTGTTGAGCAAAGTGTCTCATTTCTGTGCAACACATTAACAAATTTGTATTTTTTATGCCTGACTGCTGTGATTAGTTTTGAGGTTGTTTTTTTTAATTAGGCTATAGCTTGGTTACTGGTCTTATTGTCAATGAGTTACTACAAACAAGCTTGTGTTTTACAAAAATAAGTGTACCATTACATTGAAAAAACAAAATAATATAAAAAAAAAAAAGCAGAAGTGATCTGGATATGGTTCTCGGATCCAAACTGCATTTGGGCCGGATAGGAAGCTTTCTCTAAACCTGCAATAAGCGATTTCAGACCCAGAAAAATCAGCCCTGAGGCCCGTATCACGGAGCAAGTTCAACAAAGTCAGGGTATCTTTGAGTTAGCCGGCTTCACTAAACATTGACGATCCAGATAACCGGTCTCAAGTAGCTGGTTATCAACTGGCTCTGTCAACCCAGGATTTACCTATCCAGCTATGAGCGCGTTCACATGAAAGAGGCGGGGTTTGTAACAAATAGCCAATCACATGCAACATGGACAGATCCAGATCAGACAATTCAGATAAGATAAGATAAAACTATTGATCCCCGTGGGGAAATTAGATTGTTGCACAGCAAAAGTAATATGATTCAGCGGGGAAAAGGATATAGAACATAAGCGCAAAACTGTAATATAAATAGGCGAAAAGAAAATAAACCATAAAAGCCATAGACAACAGACCTAATTATAGGATGATATAAGCCCTAATATTTCCTGCTGACATTTTCAACACATGGGTATCGGAAAGAAATGTATACTGACACTGGGTTCTTCTCTCAAGAAGAACAAATTCTTATAATGAATAACTGTCAGCATTACAAAACATAACCGCGAAAAGTAAAAGTTGTTTCTGCTTCCAAGGCTAGAGAGGATTACTGGAGGAACTGTCTGTCATCAGGACACAGTGGGCATATTTTTCATTGATAAAATAGTTTGTTGACACATTGAGGCTGTAAAAAGATTTTCTATTCATAAAGTCGGCCTCATGTTCTTCGGGGCTGCGGTAATGGAATATGAAATAGCCGACATTGAACCAAACACTGTCGGGAATCCAATTAAATAAAGTCAGCGCAATTCATATGCAACAGTAACTTGAATCCATTAATAATATGGTCAATGAATTGGTCAGGAGGCGGGCCTTTCATACGTTTTGATCCGATACCCTGAACTTAACCTGAGCAGGTTAGCCGTGCAGCGTAAGTTACCATGGTGATCTACCCTGGTTAAAAGTGAACCACCTTTGTGAGACCGAAAAGCCAGGGTTAAACCCAAAGTTTCTATTTTTGCTCACACTATTTCTAATACTAAGTGTTTTTGAGTATCTTGAAAAGCGCTATACCAATAAAAAGTATTATTAAAGTTTCATGAAAACCCAAAGGGCTATTTGTCAAGATTCATCATAACTCAAGTCAGGAGTAGGCTTTAATTTGGAGAGAATATCCACAATGTTTTCACAGTTGTGTTTTTGTTTTGAAATAGCAGGAGTAGTGTCCTGTTGAGCTGCATGTCTGCACAATCATCCCATAATGTTTGATAGTTATCGACTTAAAATGAACCAGATAGTCTCTCTCTATCAAAACAAGGGCCTTAATGTGAACCAGCCGGTATGCCAGAAGAAAGGTTTACCTGGGAGCTCATTTTGTATAGGTGATACTATCTGTTTTTTATAAGAACCTCTAACTGTTCTTTCACAATAGGTTGCTGAGGGGGACCAATGATCTTCTCTTAATGGAGAAGTTCAGAGAGAAAAAGAAAGAGATGGAGGGGTATGGAAGAAGAGTGGCAGAAAAAAGAGGGGAATTTTTGGGGAATATTGGGGGTAGATAATGAATCTTATCTAGATGCAATTTTCCACATAACAGTAATATCTGTGTTTCTGTGTCATTGGGTCAATAAGAGTTTGGAGCTGACCAGTGCCAACCCTTCCAAAAGGCCAAGAATTTAACATTGAGGAAGAAGAGGAACACTGCTACAGTCCCAGAATTCACCTTATTCACACGGCGGCCATATTTGCTATTAGACCCAGGGAAAACCCACCCAGAAAACTAGAATCATGTATCAAAACTGTCACCTCAGATATTACCTGAAAATGGACCAAAAATGTAAGGGATTGTCAGGAATCCAGCCAAGTTCCAGTGATATTCTCTCTATGCATAGTCAAAGTTCATTTTGTGTTTGCCTTTTGCCTGTCTTGTTTTCTGCTCTGTGTGTCTGTGTCCAGTTCCCATACATCCAGCCCCTCATTTGGTTTACCTATTCAACCTTGGCTCTGCCTCCTCTGCACCATCTACCAGCCAATCTTCTGCCAACCCATCAAAGCCCACCGGTCTCCACTTCTCGTTAGCTAGATGGTGTATATATACCTTGTGTTGTCGGTCAGTCTTTGCCAGTTCGTCCCAGTGTTTTCTCCTGTGTGTCGTTCCAGCCTGTTTCCTGTTTTCCTGTAGCCTGTAACTTATGACCTTTTTCCCTGCCTTGTGGATTCTGTCCCAGCTCTCTGTTTTTGTATTGTTGCCAGGCTTGTTTGGATTCTCTGGTTTTGGACTCAGTAAAGACCCATTAACTTTTACTCCTGCCTCTGCCTGGTGTGTTCCACTTTTGGGTCCTAACTATAGTACAAACCTGACATTTATATATTTTCAAATTGACATTTGAAATTGTTGAGAGGTGGGCAGATCATGACGCCAAGTTACCAAGGAGGGTCCAAAAACAAGGCTACAGTAAGTGGATTGAGCGATGTATCCATGATGTTGAAGTTACGACAAATTGTCAAAGTTGCATCACATCAAGCTACACTACTGTAGATACAGTATATGCAGTACTCAACAGCCATGTTGTTAAAAAAGCTAGCTGTAGCAACCTCCAAAAAAAAAATTTGTTCTATTTTGGAATGTCAGCCTTTACAGGCTTAATATGTTTTACATATATTTAGTGATAATATGTCCTTAGTAACAGTTCTTTGATAATCTTTGTTTACATTGTTAGCTGTGTCTGCTAATGTGAGTCTCAGGCAAGATAGCTAATATGGTAACTGTCATTAACAACACTGATAGGCTAGGAGTACGGTGACGAAGGCTGAAAAATGCATTATATTCTGCATTTTGTTCTAGTCAGGAGTACCGAGGGTAGGAGTAGCACTAGCCACATGAAACCACTTGGGTTTGGGGTTGTATTCAGCAGTATAGAGGCTTGGATGCTGAATGAAATATGCCGGCAATGCCAGTGTATAGTGAAAACCTCAAGGGGATTGTGGCGGACGAAGTTCACGTCACATAGAAATGGTTAATACAACACATATACAGCTAGCTCTTCAGCATACGTGGTAGCTAGTTGTTACCACCTGGGCATGCCAACAAACATGTAGATGCGGCACCCGTTGTGTCACATAGTTCATTCCTCCTCTCTCCTCCAAAATGCAGCCCTTATAGCCCCGCCCCCCCCATTTTAGGGGACCAACAGTAATTAGGCAATTGGCTGCTCAGCTGTTTCTTATGCATTGAGGTTCAGCTATGTAGATTAGGTAGGCTGTTATGTCTTGCTATAATCTGTGTTTGTGTCTTGCTCCTCCTGATGTTTGTCCTATATCATTGTGTTCAATGGCTGATTGTTGATCAGTTAGACCTAGTTAGGCTCATTTTCTGCACCGTCCTTTGAGACATGCTTGTGATAAACAGCTATATAAATAAACTTGAAATGTGAAATGAGCACAACGTGTTTTGGACATGAATTATGTGAAGATTACGTTCATCAACCAAAAGTTGTATAATGTGAAAATAACACGAATTGGACATGCCATTTTCACCTGTGCAGCAGCATCTCTCAACATTATCACTGGCACCCTACACTCACCTAAAGACACAAAACCCTACATAAGGAGTGGGCTATGAACTTCAACCAAAGCAGCTTTTTTGACTTCTTTTTGTTTAGAGCCATACAATTAGCGACAATAACGACAACGTTTTACAATAGAAACACACTGGCTTTTCTTTAGTTCTTAAGTTCTCCTAAGATCTACCCTCAGACGCACTAGAACTAGCTTTTATGGACCCCAACGAACCCGAAGGAGATTCTTTGGAACTTGAATCTGAGCGCTCTGAGCATCCCTCACCACGATTCAAAGATTTCTCCTTAAAGACGGCTCTATGAGTGACAACATGCTCATCGGCAAGGATGGCAAGCTTGAGAAACTTTTGAAACTTTCTGTTCTTTTATGTATGTTGCAACTCTGTCTGGAAGACGATTCCGTGACAATCAAATTGCGGAGTTGGTTAAAATCCTTTACACCCTGCATTGCACGGCAACCATCAAACAGTGCCTCTTTATCACGCAAATTCAACATGAGTTTGGTTATCATACCTCCTAAAATTCCGAAATTTCTGGCGTTATTCATGGTGTTACTCATATGCCCTTAATACAGCAGATTTAACATAATTTAAACTGTCCTCAGAAGAGAAGGATGCATACAAGGGGGGGGAAAGGGAGAAGAGACAGACAGAGAGGTGGGGGGGGGGGCAAGAAAGGAAAGGCTGGTTGTGCTAGTAGATGTTCTTTATTGCAGGATGGTGCCATGCATTGCTGGCCAATACTGACAAGGCAAGCCAATACTGCAACTCGACACACACACACACACACACACACACACTCACTCACTCACACAGCACAGCTCTTTCTTATGTAAATACAAGATTGTGCACTGGTGTGAGAGAGAGAGAGATAGATAGAACCAAATGATGTTACAGAGAGCATACAGCAAGCCTTCTCAATAGTTCAAAGAGAGAGGGAAAAAAAATAAAAAATAAGTTGAGTGTTGGCTGGGAAGAATGACAACACCGCCCCCTAGTGGTGAGATAAGGCATGGCACTGGGAACTGAAAATGCAGACAAGCTCATCCCTCCCACTCCCAACTCTCTCTCACACACTTTGTTTCTCTGTCTGTCTCTCTTTTTTCTCTCTCTCTATCCCTATCTATTGTGGATTTCAAAGTGTGACATCTTGATAGGGATGGTTGTATGGCTGGAGGGGGTGTTATGGTATGTATGTGTAAAAAAAATATATATACAGCCTTTCCAAGATGGTGTGTGGTTACAGACCTGCTGGTTTAATTGTATGTATTATTGCAGGCTGCTTTTGGGCTGAAGAGGATGGGTTGCTGTGGGGGTAGATGGCTACATCAGAGACCAATTAGACCAATTAGAGCAATATTATTTATAATTATTTTAATTAAGTATTTGTAAAAGAATTGGATACGGTCCAGTCAGTGTCGTCTACCTCTGATATAAATTTGATTGATATTTGATACATATTTATTCTGCAATTGATTAACGACAAAACCATCCTAAAACACTTAACTGTTAAAAACAGCTATTGGTTCTGTACCTTGCATTCTGCGTCCATTTTGTTGTTTGGTGTATTTTTCTTATTCCTGTATTCCCAAATGTAGACAAACTCAACAACAAGATATTTCGAGAACAGCTACAGTGGAGCCATTTTGCATACAGGGAGAAATCCATTGTAAAAGAGGAAGAGATACCAATTTCTCCACCTACAGTGGCCTCAATACCAGAATGCAATGCAGCCACAAGACATGTTGGGTTTTGAGTAAGGGGCATGACTATGCTCACCTTTGATTGAAAGCAAGTTCACACCCGTCACTGGGGGTTGTCAAAAGTTAAGGGGTTGAGGGAAAGTGGGTACACCAAATACTTCATCACAAAATAACTCCTGGAATGCATTCAACATCGCAAATGTAACAGTTTAAGTGTATCTGAGGGATTTTTCTTTTAATACTATGCTGGTTGTCTATGGGAAGCCCTACCACTTTCTGAAGCATATGATTTATAGGGAACAATTTGTTGCACATACTTTGATCTCACATTATATAGGCTATAAGCCTATATAATTTTCAATTTACATGTTTACATGGGAATACGTGTGAAAATTATGGATTTGACCTGCAACTCCATGTGACATGTTTTCTCACATGAAAATTCAAATTCACCTGAGAAAATGTCAAATCCACATGTGACTTTGTGACATACTTTATTTTCACATGTGAAAACCTGTTCACATGTGAGTAGATACAATCACACGTGAAAATGTCAAATTCACATGTGACTTTGACACACATATTAATATTTTACATGTGGAAATTTCATTTCACATGTGAATAAAGCATATCACATGTGAAAGTGCAGGTTTCACATGTGAAAGTGTGGTTTTGAAAGTGCAGTAGTAGTGGCAGTAGTAGTAGTAGTAGTGTTCTGGGTTTCAATGGAGAGTTTTAGTGCCCCATGGGCTAAATGCTGCTTCAGAGGCTTTTCCATTCTGACAAGAATACAATTCTGGGGGAAACACTGAACTCCTACAATAATAATTAGTTGAATTTAAAGATGTAATTTTGGGGGACTGAAATGGTCAAATGGAAAGCTGTTTGTTGCTTTGCCACTGATCCTGACCAACCAGGCATCCAGCGATGTCCTGCTGTCCTTGTCCTAGTGTGTCTGTATGTACTATGCACTATATTAATTGTCAATGTGCGTCTGCACCAATGTCACCGAGACAAAATTCCTGTACATTTATTCCTGCTCCTGATGTTTATATTCAGCTGATATGAACACCAGAGAAGGTAAATTACAGTGCAGACAAGTCCATCATGGTTAGCTAAAGTTATAAGGACTAGAATCCGGAACCATCCCCCACCCACCCCCCACCCCCACCCCCTTTCATGTCCCAGTCAGTGGAAAGATGAATAGGTAGCCGTCGCTGCCTCTACTTCAATTAGTCAGGCCTTAATGGTGAAGAGCTGATGAAGGGAATGGGGAAAAATGAGAACAGGAACTGGAAGGAGGGGGGAAAGGAGGAGGTGACGGGGTAAGCCGGGGGGGGGGCGGGGGGGAGAAAAGGATGGGAGAACAGTGAGTGAGTGGGGCTGAAGATGAATGAAAGGGAATAGAGGATAATGTGAGGGGGAGGAATGACAGGGAGATGGGTAGATATCAGGGAGATGGGTGGATATCAGGGAGATGGGTAGATATCAGGGAGATGGGTAGATACAAGCCCAGCCAAACCAAAATGTAAATGTCGGTTACTCATTTACATTCAATGTGGCAATTTCTCTCTCTCTCTCACTCTCTTCCCTCCTTCTCTTTCCCTCCCACACGCGAACACAATCACTCGCAGAATGTAAAGTGAGTCTTTGCACAGCGACTTGGTATGCAGGGAGTGTTTATTATAATATCACGGAGACTTCAAAAGTTCATCCTGAAATGTTATCCTTGCCAAGACATATGTCATAATTGTATTTAGAGTTCACAAACAAGCCCCAAGGATTGATTCTTTATTTCCCTACAATGGAACAGCAGATATTCAATGTTCCAGTGGCAAAGATGCATTAATGGCTTTTGTCCACCAGATGTCACCAGAGGCCTAGTCCAGTCTATCTCTAATCTGACCCGACTGGGTTTGATTAGACTGATATATTGGTTGATATTGGCCAGTCAGCAATGCAATTTGTTTGATTGCATATTTATGGTATATTTGATCAAGACTACAGTGGATCTCTATGGGAGGTATACATTGGCGTGTGTTATTTTTATTATTCTATTCTTGTTATCCTTTGTTTAATGGAGAGTTTTATGGTCCAAATGTCGTTTGGCGACGCCAAACTACAAAGTGGTGAAACTCTCTAAATGTTTCAAAATAACATTTTCACTCAATTCACTATGCTATGTCTATGAAGTAGTCTATGAAAAACCCCAATTATTTCCGCTGATACACCATAATAGTTTGGTTATGTGGACTATGTTTAACATTAGAAAGGCCAAAACCCATCTGGCATTGTTATTTTAAATTTTTAGTTCCTCCAACACTGACAATGCTATTTTTTCCTCCTTACATAACTTTTCCTAAATATGAGAATTTTAAATAAGTGTGTTTTTGTAATTCCAAAAAAGCCACTTAGGAAAAAGATACAGGCACTCTTTGCAATTTGCATAAAAATCCTCTATACCGCCACGTTGGTTTGTATGAACGTGCGTCTCTCTCTCTCCTCCAGCTCGCTTCAAGTAGGTGAACAACTGACTTATTGAGACAGTGCAATGAAAAACCTAGTGAAACTCATTTCCCGTAGATGACAGCAGGCCCTAATCACTATGCCAAAACCAAGATCGCCAGTGAGCTGGACAGTTTTCTTTGTTTATGTGACATGGAGATTGACAAAACTCCAAAGTCGGTGCTATAGTTCATAGAAGAACATCTAGACTGGGGTGCACATTGAAGCACAGGGATCACAGAGCCATTCAACAGTTTATTGAAGATCATGGTGTACACATTTGATGGATGATTTTGTCTGTATGAAAATAAAGTAAATCAGAAAAATGTAACAGTAAACATAGAAGTATTTTAACAAAGGTAAAACAAAGGTTATCATTATCTTTACAACTTACATTATTTAATGCATCCGTCAACTTGGTAGTCACTTCAATTCTGATTATTCATGAGGATCTAAACACAGTGACAATGAATTAAACCAAACAATGCATCTTAACTAAGTATCATATGGTGGAATGAAAAGATCAAGTCAATCCTCCACTTACATTTGGGAAACACACACAGTTTTGAGTCAGGCCTGGAGGGAAAAGGGCTCTAAGGACTACCAGGTGAGGCTTATATAACTTCCTGGGAGAGGCTTCACCTCCCAGGGCACCAATAGAGGTGAACATGGAGTTGGGAGTGGTGATTGGGGATAATAAGGAGGGTGGTGACTTGTGGTTTTTTAGAGATGCAGAGATGTTAACGCACGTCAGGGACTGCACAGTTGCCAAGGTGCCCAGAGATCCATGGCGCACAGGAGCAGTGGCGGCGCATGGGCGGGGCAGACAGGGCAATTGCCCAGGTTTGCCAAACGTGCTTACCTTCCTCTGTCTCCTTGACCTGTGAAAAATGGCCTGAACTATCTGGTAATCTGTAAAGGACACTTGCCTAGCCATCTCAGGAACCTGAAAAGATGGGAAGCTTCTCTGCGCTCGGGTTTACATGATTTGTCCTATTTGCAGGTCTTTTTGAGGTAGCAAAGGAAGATTTACATGTAAAAACTTGTGGCTGTGCACTTTCCAAGGTGAAAAGGTTGCTTGTGAAGTCCCCTCCCCCCAAGCCTAAATCAAATCAAATCAAATCAAACTTTATTTATATAGCACCATTCAGGCAAGCAAATGCAATTCAAAGTGCTTTTCAGAATAATAAAAAGACAAATCAAATGTAAAAAAAATAAATAAATAAAAAATAAACAAGATGAAAAACCAACACTCATACAATGCAATAAAACAGCAATCATAATAAGAAGAAAAGGAAAATCCTTATGGAAAGACAAGGCTAAAAAGGTAGGTTTTAAGATTCCTTTTAAACGTGCTCACTGATGGTGAGTTCCTCAGATCCTCTGGCAGGCTATTCCAAAGACGGGTACCATAGACACTAAAGGCTGTCTCCCCATAGTTCTTGGTCCTCGTCCTTGGAACAACAAGATGTCCGGTACCAGAGGACCTGAGAGATCGACTAGGCTCATACCTTAAGAGCATATCAGACATGTACTGGGGGCCTAGGCCATTAAGAGATTTAAACACTAATAAAAGAACCTTAAAATCCACTCTAGAACGTACCGGTAACCAATGAAGTGATTTTAAAATAGGGGTAATGTGTGCAAGCCTAAGGGGAAAGCCGGGGATGTAGGCCGAGGGGCCTCGCTCAGAGCAGTCCTAGGGCGTGTCCTGGGAGGGGATGGGCTCGGCTTAGGGCCCGAGTGCAGGCTCAGGCTTGGAAGCCAAGCTGGCTTACCTAATATATAACGGAGAGACAGAAGGACCCCTTGCTGCGGTTTCTGCAAGACCGTGGAATTGAAGAAGAAATCTTAAACAAACTAAAAAACGACAAGGTATTCTTCTGAAAATATTAATGTATATCATCTACACAATGAAGAATCTACTTCAGCATATACAGTGAAAGAGTAGTAAATTCTCATACCTTATGCCATAGCCTATACCAGGGGTCGGCAACCTTTACTATCAAAAGAGTCCTGACAGTTGTACCGCATGTGGCTACTCTGCAGTGGGCTATTTATGATTATTTGGTACTTTAACTTTGCATTTCCATTACAATAATACCATGTTTTGTTGCATTTATGAAATTATAGAACTACAATAAAGAGAACTGTTTACATTTTTTGTTATTTTTATCGGGGGATGCTATTACCAACAAAACAAAAAACTGAACAATTGTGAAGTGGAGAAAAAAATCCACTGGCATGTGTAGGCCTATAGAGTAGCTATAAAGAGCTATGCAGGCCTCCTTTGAGTCCTCCCCGTGTTTGTGCAAATGAATTGATAATAAATAAAACATATGCCTATACAGTACATATGATACAGTAGATTGCCCCTTATTTAGACTTATCAACAGATAAGAATGGCAATGACTTGGTAACATGGTCACACTGACAATCCTCCCAAGGTGGAGAGATTAGTCAATTAATAGCTTAATTAATTAATAGCTTTCATTATGTTATTTATGTGGTGTTTGTGGCTGGTGTAAATAATAATTTCTGTTTGAGGATTTTATTGCATGCATACATACATACAGGAACACAACGTAAAGACGCCCTACCTTAGGCATGAATACCAAGTTGAGGAATGGCAAGCAATTGCTAGGATCCCTGTGACAGGTTATTTTCAGGTATTTTCCACTGCTTCTCCCACTTCCGTTCTTGGAAGAAACCCTGTATGGAACAAATTACAGCAGTGTGACAGAGAGCTTCTTGCAGTACGTCTCAAAAGAAGAGAGGGAAATTCTTGAGCTTGCATTGAAGTCATTTGAATCTGCTGAGAAAGAGGACCTACTGGATGTGTTGGATGCACATGACACATGACTGCCACCAGCCAGACAACATTGCTGGACTAGTGTCACAGTTCGGCAACAAGAGCCTAATCCAGACACCAATGTTTGTCATTGAATGCTGGAAGCCCATCTTGAAAACCTTGGCAGATACTTTGCATCCACAGAAACTTGTTGAGATAATGGAAGAACGAATCCCAACTCCAAACCGTGTTAAAGACATGATAGCGTCTCAAAACACTGTGGCAAGACATTTGAGGAGGTACATTGGTGAATCTGACAACACCATGTTCAAGGTTTTCCTCCAGTTCTGCACAGGGGCAGATAACCTGTTTGGACACCACATCACAGTTCAGTTCATAGCGACTTCCACATTCCAGTGTCGACCTCAGGCACATACATGTGGGTGCTACCTGTCAACTATCAAAACTACCCAGGCCTCTGTAATGACTTTGATCTTATTCTAAGAAGCTCAGTCTCGGTAATGGACCCATCTAAATCCTTCAAGCAACCTAAAGGCTGATTTATGGTAGGGTGCTCGACACCTTTGATAAGTGTCACTCAGATAAGATAATAAAGAGCCGCGCGATGTAATTCATGCTTCGGTGAAAGGTTTCAGTCGTCTCCATGGTAACCAGACGCTATCCTCCAGCCGGCTTGTCTAGTTACATTATATCATCCCGATCGGTGTACAGCTATCCTTCTGACAGCTTGTTTTATATCTATATTTGTGCTACATTGTATCCTTCTGCATTTTGATAATGGAGGGATTTGATGAAATCAGTGAGTTAATTGAAGAGGAAGAGATTTTAAACTTACTTCTCCTGAGAAGACAACGGGAGCGCAAGAAAAGGAGGTACCAAAGCAAGTAAGCAAATAAATAAATCAACTTTATTAGAGCATTCCCAAACTATAGCTCTACCTGTCCCATAGATTTTTCCACTGACGTTTGCAGTCCAACAGACTGATATTCAGGGTATCGGCAATCTCTTTCCATGACGTTAATGCCATCTGCGCATCTTTGTATTCTTTCATTGAAGAATCATACAGGCGGCGATACTGTCTAACTTGTTCTGCCAGTCTTTCATCTATACCCTCCATATTTGCTACGAGCTAAGCTAAACTAATTAAACAAGGACAAAAAAGTTACAGACCAAAATATCAATAAGGACGTTCAGTTCAGTGAAAACTACAATCTCCATGGCGGACTCAAGAGCACATGCACACAATTTGCTACTTTAATTTTGACGGTCAACCAGTATCAGAAATTTAAAGTTGAGTGAATTGTGATTTGCCAATTTATAGGGACCCACACAACAGACCAGTGCCCTTAATCTTTCCAGTGTTCCAAATTTCCGTTATTATGAGGGGTTACAAAATGCTTGTTAGTAATGACATTTTTAAATGTTTATCTGCATTACAGTTTAAAATACCAAATTGACTTTTGGTATATCACACTCTCAGATTGAAAGTTTGATATGTAATAGTTTTACTTTCAGTTCTGATCCACTGAAAGTGCATACCAGTATGAAAATTGGTTAGTTAAGGTTTATCTGCATCACTGTTTAGAAGTGCGCAGCTTTTCTGAAAAGGCATAGGGGCTCTTTGGAGGAAAACAGGAAATGTTTTCAGTGAGATGGATTGTGAATAAGCCCCAGAGAGGGAAAAGCAACATCACGATGAAAGATGAGGAAGGTTGCGTAGTTTTTTCGCCCGTGATGACAAGAAAAAAAAAATTGCGATTGTTTGAAATCAAGTAATTTCACATCGTGTGGAGGAGAGAGGGCGGCTGTTTTGCATTTTCTGTTCATGCCAGGAAATTGGCTGACTGTTAAAGAAACCTAACTACTTTTTAAGAGCCGCTTTGTATGAAAAGTGAGCGATCAGCGGGTGATTTCAGCACCATGGACAGCTGCTGTATGCGACTGTCCATGGCCCACTGCCTGTCTGCCATGCTTCATGTGACTGAGATTCCCACTTTCCAAAAGCCTCTGTGCTCTTCTTCTGCAAATTACTGATAGACGACGGAAAAAGCGCAAAAGCCTTTAAAGCACCAATAACAGACTCTTACTGAAATGTTGGTTAAGTAGGCTTTTAGTTAAGTTTGGATCTGCTTAATAATGTGCCTACCACTATTAAAATAGCAGTTGATTTTGATAATGAAAAGTTGGGAACATCTTATTCAACAAGAAATGCATTTGAATATTTTGTAATTTTGCTTTGTACAGAATGCTATTCTGCCCTCGTGTTCACTAAATCAGTGATTCTCAACCTTTTTCATATCAAGGACCCCTAATTTAGTCCACATTAGAGCCACGGACCCCCATTTGATGAGATTTTGTCTCTTGAACCCAAATCTGAGAATATTTTTATTGTTAGATATGATTTTGTCCAGAATATCATAATCATCTCTACTGTAGAGAGATAACAGTGAAACTATGATCAAAATACATCTCATCTACATCCCCTAAATTCTTGTAAATGAAATATTGCTGAAGTTTAACAATTCATCAATTTGCTGGGGACCCCCTGGAACCCGCTCAAAGACCCCTGGTGGTCCCCGGACCCCACGTTGAGAACCACTGCACTGTTGTTCGAATAAACAATTTAAGAGTATCGTGTCGTGTGTATTTATCCTATTCATTGCAGACCGACACTATAGTTGCTGGTATACTTTAAACAGAGTTTTGGTCACATTGTTACATGCAGCCCAAATCCTAGCAAACATAGATATGAATAAAACCAAAACTTTAACAAAATAATTATTACATTTTATTGTAGACACATTCAATGCTTTACATCCGTGAAGCCACTGACAATACATGGGAAATGCTGTACCACTAAGGTGCCATTTACCTAGATTTAACAGCAGTGTTATATGTTTATTAATGAATTTGAATATACTAAAAATGGACATCATGACATTGAATAAATAGCTACCTAATGTTGTATAGAAATGATTCACCACAAGATCATTTGAAAGTTAGCCCATGTCTTTTTTGTAGAAAGAAGCTTTAGCTGTAATGAATTTAAATACAGATATGCTGCCGGATAGACATACATGTTAACTCAATGTATGGTAAGATATTGACACTGTATCATTGATTAATGAGATGCACATTGCTTCTATATGAGAAAAATGCCAACAGCAACAGTAAGTAAGCAAAGCACGATTAATAAACTCAAGTGCAATAGGCTAAGTAGGCCTATTTGTGGAACAAGTTAAAAGAACTTCAATGACTCACACAACTGGACAAAGGTAACGAATTCAGTTGTCATGTATGTGGATTGCCTGGCAAGTCAGTTAAAGATGAGGGAGCGTAGAGCTTCCTGCATCGTCAAATAAAACTAAGGCCTGACTCTAACAGGATCATATTACAGAGGTCAAATACGTCTTTGTTGCAAGGGATGGCTGAAAGGAACTTGCATGGCCGTTTGCTATGGCGCAGGGAAAGGGTAAAATTAAGACTACTGAGAAGCCGGTGGAGGCTATATCCTTGCCGAAGCCAGCTACTGATCTGGCCAATGATAAGCCGGCGCTGGTAACTGAGAAATTAGAAGCCGACTATTCATTCGACCAAGGTGGTAACTCATGCGTCTAACCTAGCAACCCACTGGATCGGCTACTAGCTTGGCTGGTCATTAACTTCCGAGGCTAGCTAGATTAGCTACTGATTTGGCTGGTCACTTTCTTCTTTTGTATTTTATTGGCGGATTGGAGCCAAATGCGGCGCGTTACCGCCACCAACTGTAGACAAATGGGATTTATCTAGATTCTTTCAATTAGTTTAGTATTTTTTTGTTACCAAGTATTCTTTCTCCTCCGTTTCCGGCAGCGTATTCACTGACTTTCCTTTGCTGACAATTTATGTGCGGCATTGCTGCTTATTTGTTTTTTACAAAGGATTGTTTCTTTGTATTTTAGATTTTGTGCTCAAATTCAAAAATAAATAAAATAGAACATCAACATGACCGAAGCTGTCATTTACCCAACCCATTATCATTAGGCTAATCATTCCAATCAAATACATATTCAGAGGCCTACATAATCTCCCTCTCTCCAAAACTCACATCAAATATTGAGTCAGGTCACAGGAAACATGCCAGTTGTATTTCTTCATTCAGTTTTTTTAGGGGTCTGTCTCTGATTGGATAAGAGACTAGACAGTACCTTCCCTCAAGATGAAGATGTGAAGATAATTAAGCCATGGAGATGCAGATGTTCAACTGAGTCACGAACATGTTGATTGGCATAGAGAGCTGTCTGAATAGGAGTTAATACCATGTTTTAAACACAGATGCAAACAAATTGATGGAAGATACTGCCATAACGCGGTTTTAAAAAATGATCACTTAAAAAACAAAACTTCCCAGAAGCATTTTGTGAAAACAATGCTATAAAGTGGGGATAGTTCACATACAGTAGTTGTGTTGCCTTTAAGGCATTTGTTTAACTTTCTCAAATTTCTTCTTTAAATAATTTGTCGGTACCTATTTCTAGTTGAAAATGAGAAGTAAATAACTACTGTTTAACAAACTCATTTGTAAAATTTATATTAGTTGTCCGTTCGTGTAATGCCACAACGTCACTTCATGTTTAGTCACTTCCTGTTTAGCGCTTCCTGGTTCTGCAGAAAAATGAGACAGACATGTAGTGCATGCTCTGAAAGTAATCCGCTTGCATCCACTATGAAGCATCATAGAGGCAATGATGTAAGTTGATTTATTTGACATTAGACATGTTAAAGAT
Source organism: Centroberyx affinis (assembly GCF_046629955.1). Taxonomy (NCBI): domain Eukaryota; kingdom Metazoa; phylum Chordata; class Actinopteri; order Beryciformes; family Berycidae; genus Centroberyx; species Centroberyx affinis. The sequence continues at coordinate 78,222 of NW_027280077.1, forward strand.
CATATATTAGTAATGATTTTGTTAAAAATGACGCTTGATAAGTTACTTAAAAATGGTTTTAATAAATAGTTTTATTTACAATTGTGTGCAAGCTAACAGCAATGCCAGTAGCCATGGTAACTGCTACCTACAGTGCAAGATAGCAATGTATATTCATATTTACAGCTATGTACAATGTAATGTTTAGTTAAGAACACAGACACTGAATATTTTTGTATTGTTTTTATTTACAGTTTTCGCCAGCATATTAATGAGGAAGCGTGACAGTAAATGGTCAATCTTACTACGACTCTGTCTTCACTGGCTACAGTTTAACTTGGTGTTTAGTCAGAGTTTCGACACACTACACGAGAACACTACAGTAGTAGCTTAAGCCAGTGATTCTCAAACTTTTTCATATCAAGGACCCCTCATTCAGTCCACATTAGGGCCATGGACCCCCATTTGATGAGATTTTGTCTCTCAGACCCAAATCTGAGAATAGTTTTATTGTTAAATATGATTTTGTCCAGAATTCCATGATTATCTGTATTGTAGGTAGAGAGATAACAGTGAAACTATGATCAAAACAATCATTTCTACATCTCTTTTCTTGTAAATTTCTTGTAAATGAAATAATGGTGAAGTTTAACAATTCATCAATTTGCTTCGGACCCCCTGGAACCCCCTCAAGGACCCCTGGTGGTCCCCGGACCCCACGTTGAGAACCACTGGCTTAAGCCACAGGGTTTCTTCAACCTCACCTGAATAATGTTCCGAAATCTCAGCTGCACAAGAGATTTGTCAAGGTAGTCACCAACAAACAGGCCTTCGTCTTTCATTTCGCCCAAGAATTGTATCCAGTACTCCATTCCTTCTTTGCGCATGATCCCCTACCAACTCTCGATTCTTTGATTTGAAGTACTGGTTCCAGTGATGTCTCGGATAACCACATTTCCAGTTCCCAGGTCCGTCCGGATGATCCGAGGACGACCACCAGTCTGCTCCACAGCCTCCACAAAGTAGCCTCCTATGACATGTGGGTCCCTGCTTGTGTATGCCGCTTTCAACCAGACGATTTTGCGGGAAAAGCCATCTATGCAACCATTTATGCAAATTCCATAGGGCTTTAACTTATCATATGAATCGACGTGCCAGATATAGTTTGGTCCTTGAGCAAAATACTGTCTGCGGTTTAGTCTCCGGGCTCGACGCATAGCTGAGGAGATTGGATCCAGAGATGCAAGGATTATATGAACATCCTCCTTTTTTGCATTGATCCCATTCTTCAGGCATTTATCATGCATCCACCTGTAGCCATGTAGTCTCCCAGGTCCTTCCAGCTCCTGCTTGATGAAGTCGACGACTTGCCCACTGTCCGCATATTGTTTGCGTTTCAACCCGTGCATTTTAAGCAGCCGAATTAAGTGTCTTTTACTAATGATGACTGTGCTTAACCAAGAGATTGCAGGATATCATTGTAATTCATCCCAAGATTAAAATAAAATGAAATTAAATCAAATCTATCCATGCTTCTTGCCTGATAATAGCCCTACGGTATGGAGCTCGCCTGGTGTTGTCAGTAAACAACAGATTCCATATCTTGTGGCCACGCATTATTAACTCGTGGCCACGCAATGATATTTTTCCCACCAATGTCACCAGGGGGGCTCCGTAGAAATCGGCACTCTAGCTGTTCATTTCAAAATACGTCATACATCAAGACTTCCAGTTTGGCTGTTTAGCCTTCAAAATAAAAGCGCGATATTTGAAAATAGGTAGAAATACTGTTTTAAACCAATTACTTTGTATTTAATCGTCAAATTCAATAAGTGAGCACCCATATTAATGTTTGATGTCATAATGATAATGAAAAATGCCATAAAATGTGTCATTTTTAACTATAAATGCTGCATGTATTACACTGTGCAGAATACATACAGAATGGAGACTAAAGTGGACATCAACCATTAATATAAATTTGTTATTCTTATTGTTATAACTATTATTATTATTATTATTAATTGTGCATCTAGTTTTGGAAAACACAGTAGTGCTACAACAAAACGGAGTTGAGTGTAACAACAGTGATGCGATTAGTAATTAGAGATGGGCAGTACTTTCTAATTTTTATTTGAGTAATAGTCCAACCATTATTGGTCTGGTGCATAAGCACAGTGTTACAGTCGTTGAAATTCACTTTGCAGGGAGCCACACAACCTCCCCTCGGTGACCCTCTCCCGGTGTCACCAAGCCAGACAAGCCACTGTTGTCTGTCTCTGGCAGACGCTGCCAGAGAGCGATGAGCCTGTCCACCCTCTGGTCATTCAGGCCTTGAACACTCCTCAGTTTGACCAAGGCCTTAAGGACATGCTGGTATCCTGGCTGGCCATCAGGACCCTGGATCTCCCCCTGGAGTGAGAGTGAAAGCGAGAGCGAGCGAGCGAAAGAAAGAAAAAGTCTGAAAGAGTGGGTCTGTTAGTGAATACATGATTTTTTCAGTAATTATGAATAATTGAGAAGTTAATGCTGTAAATACAGTAAGTAATGGAGGGGCTTACCTCAAAATCTGAGGAGTCTGAAAGAGGTTCAGGGGCCTCGGGAGGGGTGTTGTCGTCAGGGGCAGCTGAACTGGATGGCCCAGACCTCAGTGCGTTAGCTGGATCATCTGACCTGGCTGCCGCTGCACTGGTAGGGGGAATGTCTGGCGTGAAGAAGCTGGGGTCCCCCGCATCTTCAATGCCCTTGTCCACCAGGTCGAGCTCTCCAGTGGTGGGGTCCAAGCCAACAACCTCAAGCACTCTGCACGACTTGTTTTTTCAACTTGATGAAGATGCTATTTGCCGTTTATAGTCAGAATTGGAGAGTGATGTTACTGATGTTACAGATGAGGAAATTGAAGACCTGTCTTTTGTGATTGACGAAGAGAGGTGAGACAAACTTCTTATGAAAATGTACTGCTTTTGTTTTGCTTATTAATTTCTTTGTAAACTCTTTTTACATGTGTCATTTTCATTTACATGTACAGAGATGAAGAGCAGCCTGGAACATCAACAACCCCAACGACGAGCAAACCAGGCCAAGATCTCCACGAGCCCAGCCGGCACAGCCACACCACAGCTCTGAGATCAGGATCTGAAAATGATCCTGATACTGCCCCACAAACCAGTAGGTTCATGCCCCGCGGAATGCCAGGAGCCCAGGTGAACACACACGCAACACACTCCCGACTGGACCTTTTCCAGTTATTTTTCTCCATGGACACAATGAGGACAATCTGCAAAAAAAAATCAAACAACTTCCTCACCTTCTTCGTAGAATCCAACTTGAGGATGGGACGTCTGTCGAAGTGACCCTGACCTTGTACACTTTGAATGCCCTCAATGTAAGACATTGAGGGCATTCAAAGTACTCAGTGGCCATGAGATACCACCCATCGATGTCCAAGACCCTCCGGATGGTCTTGTGCAGCCCAGCCGTGGTGAGGGACCCAATGCACCCAGGCTGGGGACATGTCAGCCGGATACCCCAAAATCCTTGGTAAACTGCACAAGACCATCCAGAGGGTCTTGGACATCGATGGGTGGTATCTCATGGCCACTGAGTACTTTGAATGCCCTCAATGTCTTACAGTGTCTTACATTGAGGGCATTCAAAGTACTCAGTGGCCATGAGATACCACCCATCGATGTCCAAGACCCTCCGGATGGTCTTGTGCAGCCCAGCCGTGGTGAGGGACCCAATGCACCCAGGCTGGGGACATGTCAGCCGGATACCCCCAATACGGTAGGGCATCCAGAGGAACAGCCGACATGCTAAGAAGGGGTCAGGGGAGGCGGGTGGCTGGTTGTAGATCGGCCTGGGTTGGGGAGGCATCCACCAAAGGTTCACCTCACCAATGAGCCGAGGCCTCCCCGTGCTGCCCCTGGTAAACAGCACCCGACCGATCTGCTGCAACATTTGACAGATATACTGACCTCAGCACTACCAGCAGCTGGCTTTGGGGGCAGAACGGTCTGCTGGTCCAGTCTTCGCCCCACCGGGACTGGAGCCGGGGTCGGGGCAGGGGTTGTAGCCGGGGCCTGGAGGAGGCGCTGGAGCTGGAGCTGGCGCTGGATCTGGTACTGGTGCTTGAGCTGGGGATGGAGATGGTGCTGGGGTTGGAGGTGGGGACCTCCAAGGGTACAGGGGGTTTCACAAATGGGATGGGCGGGGGAATGGGGTCCATCTCCATTTCCTCCAGCACCTCAGTCAGCTCCAGGTCACTCGGGGAGGAGGTGGAGGCTGTCGGAGCGCGGCGGGGGGTCTGTACATCACCCAAGGCTTCAGGGGAAAACCGAATATACATGCATCACCAAATTATCTATAAATCACGCTTTTTAGAGAGGAAATGAATGGGAACTCATGATAATACCATGACAACTGGGTGCTGGATCCTTCAAGTAGTTGATAATTAAAAAGAAAAACTAGGACAGCACTCCAAATTGACTTTTTATTTGCCACACGGATGTTTCGGGCAAGATGCCCAGCGTGTGTATTGGCAATTTTCTTTCTATACCATTCATATTTATCATGGCACAAAGTAATTGTGAATTCTATACACATGGGCCGCACTCAGGACAATTCAACTTCACTGTTTATTTACATATTCAAGATGAGCAACAGAAAAAAACGGCCAGATGTTTCGGCTCTGCTGCATTCTTCAGTGGCTGGTCTCCAACAAATCAGGACCAGAGATTAAATACCATCAGCATACACCACCTGTAGCCAATTAACTTCAATTACCAGTCACATCTCTCATACATCAAGCTGGACCCTGGTTAAAACTGTCATATAACACATAACATATATACAGTACATACATAATATATCACATAACTATATGCTTATTACCATGCTCGTCACAAAAATCCAAATATGTTATAATTTTTTACATAATACTAGTAAATGAGAGAGAGAGAGAGAGAGAGAGAGAGAGATCCAAAACTAGTGGGTTTGTTGACTTTCAACAAATAATACCAGCTATTGACTAATGTAACTTTGAAAAAGGACTTGAAAAATATTTTCAACAATGTCCAAAGAGCTTAGTGAAGCATTTCAGGGCCAAATTGTTCTCCTGAGTGCTGAAAAACTATCCCAGGGCCAAGTTGCAGTTGAATTGAAAGTTTCCAGTCATTTTCATCCAAAGCAAGACCAGGCAGACCTGAAGTGACCAACCCATCTGAAGACCAGTATATCAAGCTAACATCTTTACAAGACAGAACAGCATCTGCATCCAAGATACAGAGCCAACTGAACAAAGAACGCAAGACTCCCTTTAGTAAAAGCACAGTCAAAAGACGATTGTCAAACTGTGGCCTTAATGGGCGAGTAGCCGTTTCCAAACCACTTCTTCCATGAAAAAACAAGTCTAAATATTTAGCATGGGCCAAACCACAACAACGACAAAAAGAGAGCTGGAAAAATATGGATTCTCAAATTTTGCATAAGCTTGTAGAATTGATGCTAAACAAGAGTGTAAACTGTGATTAAGGCAAATGGTGGACATAACAAATATTGAGAAATTTTGACTTTCAGTAAATAGTAACAAACTTTTTCTGCCTTATATTAGTGAAAAATTATGTAATCTTGTACGAGAAATATAATTTTACTAAAAGATTTTATTCGTTTTTGATAAATGATGAAACAAAAGAGTTCTTGGTAGTGGTCTCAGACTTTTGGAGCCCATTGTATGTATATATATATATATGATATAGGCCTACTTTACTATGAAATTAGTATTTTTCTCTCATATAGGTGAACCTAGGTTGTCCTTTAAATGAGTAGTCTATACTGGGGTCTGAATTTAGAATATGCTAGTGACTCTTCACAATTTTCTTAAGTTCCGTAGGTATGGGGCCAAAAGCACACCCACAGATGATAGATGGAGAGGAATTTCCTTTTGGTTGGGGAGTGAGAAGATTCTGGCGCTCAACTCTGCCTTATCAAGGCACTTATCTAAACCTTTTTTATCATATCCTCTCTCAATGAATCGATCATATCCTTAGCATGTCTTTCAAAATCTAGTTCTTCACTACAGACACGTCTAGCTCTTAAAAACTGACTATACAGCAAATTACGCTTTAATGAAGGTAAATGGCATGAAGAATAATGTAAGAGGTTATTCCTGTCTGTTTCCTTTCTGTACATTTGTGTGATTAGCGTATCCTCCCTTTTTTCAACTAAAACATCAAGGAACAGGTTTTTATTTCATTGCATGATGATGTAAACTTGCTTGAAGGCAGCCTGGAATTCATATAATCAGTAAATGGCAGCAATTCTTCAATATCTCCTGACCAACAAAAAAATGTATTATTGTTCCACACAAAATCGTCTTCAAATTTACCCATAAATAAACATGCTAATGAGCATGACATTGGACTCCCCATAGGACACCCAAAATTATGTTTATAATAATAATAATAATAATAATACCAATAATAATAATAATAATAACTTTATTTATATAGCACCTTTAAAAAAAGAGTTTACAAAGTGCTTTGACAGTCAAAATATCTAACTGTGCAATACAAATTTTTTGTGCAATAATTCAACTGCAATAATTCAACTGTGCAATACTTATTAATTATTTAATTATTTACACTGGTGTATGTATATATTGGAGTATGATGCATATTGTACAGAATTCTTATTTCTCTTATTTCTATATTATTATTATTATTTTTATTCTCATTGTTATATATTGTAGTATAATGCACATATTTTACATATTTCTTACTTTCGTATTTCTATTTTTCTTAAAAAATTTTTATAATTTCTCTACGCTTGTATATATTCACTTCTACAATGTGAGCAGCTGCAATGTAACCCAATTTCCCCTCGGGGATCAATAAAGTATTTCTGATTCTGATTCTGAAAATAAAAGCAGAATACTCAAAATTTGAATTCAAAAGCAATGAGACAATAATAAACAGGGATTAAATTCAGATATGAGGACAATGGTGGAAAAGCGCAACATTCAAGTAAATAGTGGGATAACCGTAAGATGAAAACTTAAATTAGTTTTAGAAGGGCCCAGCCTGAGGATCTAAGGCTGGTTAGGGTCAACATGTCTGTTATGTAGCTTGGAGCCAGACCCAAACATGCTTTAAAAGTGATCAGTAAAATCCTAAAATCAATTCTAAACTGAACACAAGTTTATAGAACTGGGGCCAGATTCACGAAACCTTCTCAAGAAAAAAAATCTTCTCAAGTGCCATTTTTTTTCTTAACTTTAGTCGTCAGAAAAAAACAAAGGAAAAAATGATATTCTCAAAAACGGTTCTTATATATTTTCTTAACTTTCTTCTTATGTTTCTTCCTAAGAAAAAACGTAGGAATAAATGGTATTCTTGAAATTAAAGTTCTCAAATTTGTTTCTTAGCTTTAAGACAGCCCTTCACCTGTCTTAAAATTCCTGGGGGGGGGGGGGGGTCCATAGTGCATTACAACTCATCAGAGCAAATGTCTTCTCTACTCAATAACCTATTCAGAAAATCATTAGTGTCTTTTTATATAAGAGGGGAGAACATACACAAAATCTCTGATGTGTTGATCTACAAATTGAGACAGAGGTTCTGTGACAGATTGTATCCCAGATAGGCTATAGGGCGTCCCGGTGGGTTTTGCAAATTTTTATGTATTTTGGGGAGTGTGTAGAAAACCGGAAAATCAAAAAATCAAACTCATCTTTAGTTCTGCATTTATTTTCATGAGACCTTAACAAAAACTCTTTAATCTCATTGAAATAATCGGTTGTTACTTCATCTTGTTAGTTTCATTTTCTAGTAGTAGCCTATTTACCATCTGAAAGCTGATGATGTGAACTGTATTTTCTAATAGCATTTACCATCTGAAAGCTGATGTGTGAACTGTATTTTCTAATAGCATTTACCATCTGAAAGCTGAAGGTGAACATACATACAAAACAGGAAGCTCGTATCTACCATTTTTCCCCAGAAAGTGAATGCAGTATGAGTGAGAGAACACTTTGCCTCCTCACATCAGTGCAGCTCTCTGAAGGAGGATGATGCAGGAGAGGAGGGGATGATGGGGTGTGTGTGTGTGTGTAGGGAGGGGGGTTGGGGGTGGGGGGGTTGCGAGAGCCGAGGGGGCAGCGCAGCGAGAAGAAAAGCGCGTTTACTGATTGGCTGTGAATCCTTGGTACCCAGCTGTGTCAAGTTGGACAGAGTTAGCCAGAATAATGCTGGAAGTAAGATGTCGTTGCCTTCACAATAAAAGCGTAGGCTATTTTTGCGTTTGGCTGCCTGACAAGCGCGTTTCAGTGGAGGCGTATTATGGCTTACATTTACTATTATCATATGCTGTAAAAATAGCAAATGAATTTCCCATTTCTTGATTTATTTTCCTTTATTTTCAATTGTGAACCTTGTATTGTTCAAAAACGTTTAAACATGTTCGCTGGTAGGGGTTTTATTTTGAAAGTTACGACAGGAAGTTGATTTGTATTTTGGCTAGCTTGACACTGGTCCACAGAAAGGAGAGGATGCGAATACGGATTTCTCTCGCGTGCCCCATCGGCCGTTTCCCCGGGACGCCGTTTGTTTGTGTTTATCCTCTCCTTTACCGATAAAATGGAGCTCGGTGGAAATTAGCAACCGTGTACAATTTCGGGATCTAAATCTTACCGTTGGAGAATGATTCACCGGCAGGTTATTTTATCCCAGGTAGGTCGCCTTCATTGTTGCTGTTTTGGTGATGTATGATCAGTCCAGCAGCGGCCCAGGGCTCTGTGGCCCCCATACATGCCCTTCTCTCGTATGGAGAGAACGGGACGCCGAACTCTATTAAAAATCTGGCAGTTTAATGTGGATTTGCTTATCGGCAAAGATACACCCCCGGTAGAAAATGAACAAAGACCTTACCTTAATCGCTGGGATGCACTCTTCGATACGGCATACGTACAATACACAAAGCAGCTATTAATTCCAATAAAATTTCAACTTAAAGAATCGGTTCACACTGCTCGTTAAAGCCGTATTTTGGTGGAAGAATATTATGGGAACGGCGAACCAATGCTAAAATTTGAAATGTTATAGCCTACTGCTTAGTGTATTGTATGTGTGCAGAATTGAAGAGTGTCTCCTTCAGATTCAGAAAAGCTCTTGAGTCATAGCCTATTTTATGAGATGTGCATTTGCCGAGTAGAACCACAAAAACTGGCAGATTTCTTGAATGGGGTTTGGCGTGACGTTCTCTCCGCAACCGGGGAGAATACATGAGTGTTCGAGTCCTATCAGCATGGAGAGTCTCTATGCCTATCAGCTCTGCGGCGTCGCCGTCAGTGTGTTGCTAGGTTTGGGATGTGCAGGAGCACGAGCTAACATCACGAGAGACCTAACCGTCACTTTCCCTCTGCCCTCTTTGTGTGGGGATCCCCGGCCTGAAAATCCTCTTAAACACAGTCCCAAGCAGCACACACGAGCTATTGTTTTAACACATTGATAAAGAAGTGTGTTTTTCCTTTGTTTTCTGTTTGGTGCCATCAGTGGCAAATAAAAAGAGGGTAAACTATGACCGCCAGTCGGTAACCATGATAAGAAAATAGCCACCAATTAAAACAAAAATCAATATTTTCAGTAAAGCCCTACTATACATAGGCTAGATAGTTGATTGTACTATCAGTGATGTAGTAGTTAGTAACAAGGTGAGTAAACTATGACCTCCAGTTGGTGATCATTGTAAGGTAGCCTAAACAATTTGGTCTTTAAAAGACATTATTACTATTATGTATACTTTGAATTTCATATTATGGTGGGTTTACCCTCTTTTTTTTTATTATTTACTCTTTTATTACAACAAGTATACATACAACAACAATATCAACTAGTTCTCAACACTTTGTGTATACAACTTGATCACAATCACATAATTACAAACACGCCAGGGGGACTAAATGTTAATAATGAAGACAAAAATAAAGAAAATAATTAGTTAAATAAATATTTTGTAAAGCTTAAAGTGGTTAGTATACGTTTTAACAGCTTTTTTGTTTGTACATTTGGATATTGAAGACATGTATTGTTTGATATATGCAGTCAGCTCTGGAAAGTTTGAATCCAAACAATACATTTTTCCAAAGTAATGTAAAGTGAGGATAGATATGATCAGCAATAAATCGTGACAATTCACTCCACAGTTGTTTTGTGTGTGGACAAGAGCAGAATAAATGTACCAGCCTTTCTCTGAGCTCCCCACAAAAGCTACTGGTGGGTTAACCCTCCACTACATCCCTGGATGCTATTTTAACACTCTTAGTCCATGAGCCAGTAGGCTTGGTCGGTACCATCTGAGGGGAATAATGCTCATAGTGATTTTTGGCAAGGTATACATCTCTAGAGTTAGAAAATATGTGATCGCATTGCAGCAGTGGTAGCTTTATGTGTGCTGTCTAACACTACCCTAAAATAAAGTAGCCAATATAAAGTACAACATGTAGGTATATTCAACCTAATGGTATTTTGTCATCAGTGATCCCTCAGCATTGCAATCTGTCACAATGATAGCTGAGTTCAAGCACTTTTCATCAAAAGTTGTTATAAAATTCTACATTGAAAACTGTGTCATTGGTGCCCAATTTCAGTAGAGTGAATCAATCCCCTTGATTATCCTACTCTGGTGCCAATTAAGGATGATAATTGTCCCATAAAAGTCACAGCAAATGTGATGTAAGAGTTTGTGTTGGAGTAAAGGTTGTCTTAAGTTTTGAGACTGTGAAACCACATGAATGCATGGAGCCCCACTGGGGAATATTAGCCCACCGAGAATACCATAGGCCCAGTCCTGGACCATCTCTTGTGGTCAAAGTAAGCTCAAAATGTCAGAAAAGCTAAAATGACTGTTCTATTCTATTTGCCTCATAAACATGTCAGCATCAGGAAGGTCTTATTGAAGGCTTTCATTTCAAACTTGACTAATCCAAAACTCTCATATTGGTTATACACATGTAAAGCAATTCAGTGAGATTGAAATGTAAGCTCTTAGTAACTATTTCATCCCATTGTCTTTTACAGTGTATAGAAGAAATATGAAACAAAACAGCTTTAAAGATTCTTGTGTCCAGAGCTCTGTATTTAATCTGAGAAGAAAACAACATCAACAGATTGATTTGTTTTTTTTTTGTGCTGGGGCTGCCTTTTGCTGAGCATTGCGAATGAGGACTGGGCCTAAAGACACAGCAGCTTTAAAGACATATTCAGACATTCTCCCTAAAACTTGCTATATTCCTTGGAGACATCACTAGGAGTCCTGCAACACAGACTAGAGCCATGCTGTGTATATTGAAGGCTGACTCAGGAGCAAGTCATCAGCGAGCACATAAATCAGTGTGTACTTGGAGAAGCTGCTGGAAGCATTGATCAGATAGTGCTATGCGTACAGATTGTATTAGGGGAGCATTTCTATTGATTTATATTGCCCAGTGCCGAGGTACAGGCACTTTCTGGGAAGCAAAAAGAGGGAATTTCCTCCCTGTATGCTGGAATATTATTATTATTATTATAACCTTTATTTAAACAGGGAGGGCCATTGAGACCAAGCTCTCTTTTACAAGGACACCCTGATTACAGCACACGAAAGTTACAGTATATATCAACAACAAATCATATATAAGAACAATAAAAACAATAAAAGCACACAAAAGTTACAGTATAACAACAGATTATACAACAAACAGGACAAAGACATCAGCATAGGCTAAGGCAGTGGTTCTCAACCTTTTTCATATCAAGGACCCCTAATTTAGTCCACATTAGGGCCACGGACCCCCATTTGATTGTTGTCAGATATGATTTTGTATAGAATTCCATGACTATTTGTGCTGTAGGTAGAGAGATAACAGTGAAATTATGATCAAAATAGTCATTCTAAAATGACAAAATAATGAAGTTTAACAATTCATCAATTTGCTGGGGACCCCCCGGAATGCCCTCAAGGACCCCTGGTGGTCCCCGGACCCCACGTTGAGAACCACTGGGCTAAGGGACAACATCGATTCAACGAAAACACATGCATTCACACTGCTCTGTGTCAGTCAAAAGAGATTTAAATTGATTTTAAAGGGATTAGCACTTGTGTGGAACATAGTATTTAAAAGCCAGTTTCCCAATCTCAGTACGAACATGATGATTGTCGAGGACCAAATAGTCTTGGGACCTAGTGCAGTGTGACAATGATCTAGGCTATAGTTATAGGTAATATGTGAAGCAGGATGAACATGGAGTGCAGATAGATGAACATCAGTGTATGGAGGCGGGACTAACTTCAATGTTGACTTACTGAGCAAACTAGACTAGACATCAGGATGTTTCTATAATATTGTAAAACTGGTTTAAAATGCAAAGACTTGTGCTCATGGGTGAGTAGGTGAAAAACATTGTGGCATCTGATCTAGTTGCTGTGTTTGCAGTGTAGACAGTAGGCTATTTGTTGTTGACTGTTTCTCAGTATAGAAATATCAGTTATGTCTTAATGAAATATGAACTGTACTCTATATGAACCAAAGCCAGACTTGAAAAAAGGTTGTTTTGTCAGGAAAAGTAGTATGGAGATTAGACTTAGGAACGTGGCTGTCATGTTCATTATACCATATTCAAATCTGGGCTGGTGAGGATGGTTTTGTCTCAGTCTTGGCAGGGAAATACTAGCCACCAGCTAGTAGGCTAGTAGGCTAGTAACATGACATCTCTGCTTAGATGTTTGTAGTCTTTTGCTGTGGGTGTGAGTGGCAGAGCAACTCCATCAGACATCACCAGTTTGCCTGTGACTGGACCAAACCACCGACCAGACCAAGTCTGACCCTGAGTAGACTACCGACCACTTACGGATAGGCCACTGTCTGTTACTACAGACACTACACTCTATGGATAGGCCGATGTCTGTAAACACCAGGGTATCCATGGTCTTCGAAAGTCTTCTCATCTAAATTCAAAGCCTTAAAAAGTATTAAAATCTATTAAATCCAGTTATTAGAGGTCTTAATTCTTCATCATGTAATGTGCTACATGTCCACTATTAGGTTAATACAGAACAGGGTTAGTAGTACAATATGCATCACATCTGCTTTACTAAACACAGTTGGACTACATGTCTCTTAATAGTTAACTTTTTGGTCCCTGTTTGTATTCTGGTCATTTACACAACTTCCAGTAGTTGTGTTCAGTCAGACAGATTCTGGTTTTGCCAACTTTGTTTCTTTATTTTGGATGTTAAATTGATCTTAATTTCAATTCTACGTAGCATTAAATGGGTCTTAAAAGTCTTAAATGTGTCTTTCTGAAACCTGTGGATTACCCTGAACACTTCATGTGATTATTTCACTCTGACTGAATGTGGTCTGAAACATAGTGTATATCTTTACACAAAGGTTCACAATCACAGTTAACCTGTTGGCTCACTGCTATAATTATCTTCTCACCTCCTGAAACATTTACAAATCCTGTTCATAAGCTCAAGGAACTAAGAAATAGCCTTCCTGATATAGGCTACTGTCTATATTCCATAGACAGATTGATTGCAAGCAATCACATTAATGCAAAGATGCACCCTGTAGCCATTGAATTAATTTAAGTATTCAAAGCAGGGATCAGTCTGCAGAATATAATTCTATATATTAATCTAGTAACAAGTTGTAGTCTGGAGGTCCAAGCCAATCAACAGTATAATGAATTTGTCTAAATCTGCCATCTCAGTCTCTCTGGTCATAGTCAAGTCCGGTCCAGTTATATAGACCTTCATCACAAAAGCATGTCTCAAAGGACTTTACAGAGAACGAGCCTACTAGATCTAACCAATCAATAATCAATCACAAAACAAAATATGCAACAGTATACAACGTAAAACAATCTTAAAATACTAAATAATTACATTACACACTATAATTTGAATATAGAATACATATTCATGCTCAGCACTGATCTGGTACTGAGCATCGATATCGGAATGAGGCTAAGCTAAAAACACTGGATCTTATATCAAAAAGTGTGAATGTTATTATGCAGTTATGCTAAAACTTGATGTGAAACGGTCATTCTACATTCTCAAATTGTGTTAACTTCTTGTAAGTGAAATAATGGTGAAGTTTAACAAGTCATCAATTTGCCTGGGACCCCCTGGAACCCCCGCAAGGACCCCTGGTGGTCCCTGGACCCCACGTTGAGAACCACTGTTTTAGAGGGCATGACGAGAGGAGTCGGCTAACACGGGCAACTACCGGGAGTTGGTGGACTTAATAGCACTCTACGACAGCATATTAGCGGAAGATATTAAAAATTATAGTGTGTTCTCTGGCCTGTCCTGAAATCTTGTAAGCCATTGTTTTACTCTTAATTTTTTTGTTGACCATAAGGAAGTAGAGATAAGTAGCCAACTAGTGTAGAATAACATGATGCGGTGGGTTGGTTTTGCTCCTGTCCTCCTCAATGTTTTGAGTCACCAGCCACCACTGGTCCACAGAGTTAATATCAGGTAGAGTCTGCCACTAATATGGCCACTATTCATTTTCAATGGATCTGCTCAGTGGCGTTCTGAGGCAAGAGCCATCCATAGACGTCGCCCTATTGCCAAAAGCCGGCTCATCCGGTCTTGCACATTAGATGCCTCTGTATTTGTCGCCATGGCAACGGCGAGAATGTTTCACAAATGCGCGCATAGTAGTGAAAACCAGAAGTCAGGTTCTAGTCAGTGCAGGAGTGGCGGTGTCCAGGTCTATATATGGTTCAACTCGGAAAAACGGTGCGCATGATTAAAAGAACAGTTGAGCCAAGTGTGACACCTGAGAAAAATGGATTGGAGACAAAAAGTTTAAACTTGAATGGATGTCTATGGGAGTGCTTTATGCCAATATTCAACTTGCATTTTTTTTTTAAATCGCACAGTAGACTCAAACTCAGTGCAAAATTCCAGGTTTTACAGACTGAAACCCTCAAGCTGTTGCGGAAAAAAAGAAGGCATGACTGGCATATTTTTTTTATCCGATTTTTAATGGAAGGCCGATATCAGCCAGATATTTTTGGCAAACATTCGGTCTAACCCCTGTGCGTACACATTTCGGCTACTGGATTCAGTGCCTGCTGGAAATACTGCATTCTCTGCATCACATTAGGTAGGGATATCTGAGTAGGCCAGCTCCCAGTAGACTGACCAGTATCTCATATTTAGAAGGAATATCTCCTGATGACGATCTGCTGCAAATCAATTGGAACCTCTCTATCTTACAGAGTGAAAGAGTGCTGAACCAGGGTGAGTGGCCCAGCTCCCTTGAGCCTTACACTCATTATCAGCTGAAATACAGATGTTACAATAGCACAGTTTCTCTCTACAGTACCATGTCAGATCAGTACACTCAGAATACCACATCAAAGAATGCTGAAAAATACTTGCGCATATCTTTTGTTAAAGGAATAGTTCACCCAAAAATGAAAATTCTGTCATCATCTCCTCCCCCTCATGCCAGTTGAAACACAGGGGAAGTTTGTCCATATAACACACAGGGAGGCTGCCAGCACAACTCCATAGCAGCCTTCTCCAAAACAACTGAAGTCAGTGGGGACCGGTTCTTTAGAGTTCCAAAAAGGGCAAAAATGACCATAAAATTACTGCATACAGACCTATGCGTAGCAGTGGAAACACAGAAGAGGAGAAGGTTGCACTTTCCCGTCGAATAGAGCGTGAACCTTTTCAAAAACAGCTGGGGTGGAGATTTGCACAAAATAATGGTGTAAATATAAGTCTTTTCCAGTCACAGTGTGATCGTGTGGTCCGTCAACAAAGTCCAAATTTCAACTGGCATAAGGGTGAGTAGATAATTGGAGAGTAGAGAATAATTAGAGTAGAGAATTTTCGTTTTTGGGTGAACTATTCCTTTAAATCATTAATCTTAGATTTGTTTAACTGTGGTTAGATTTAAGTGGTGTAACACAGGTCCAATTGATTTTAAATCTGGATTCACTCATTTTAAACAAAATTTTTAGTAAACTCTGATTAGAGCTAATCTTAGATTAATTTCCAATAAACCATGTTACAATCCAGCCTTAGACTTAGAAAGTGTTACTAATAACAGAGAAACCTAATAATATAGCCTAGATTTGTTTATGGCTTCAAATAGTTTAATGCAGTGGTTCTCAACGTGGGGTCCGGGGACCACCAGGGGTCCTTGAGGGAGTTCCAGGGGGTCCCCAGAAAAATGATGAATTGTTGTTGTTCATTTACAAGAAGATAACACAATTAGGGGATGTAGAAGAATGACTATTTTGATCATAGTTTCACTGTTGTCTCTCTACCTACAATACAGATATAAGTGGAATTCCAATAAAAAAATATTCTCAGATTTGGGTCCGAGAGACAAAATCTCATCAAATGGGGGTCCGTGGACCTAATGTGGACTACATTAGGGGTCCTTGATATGAAAAAGGTTGAGAATCACTGGTTTAATGGATTGAGGTGTGCTTGTTTTATTTTACCGGACAAACAGCCCCAAAAGTGAGCACATCACTTGCAGATGATGTCAATCAAGCTCTTTTCATAAATGTATTAATCTGCACTGAGATTTCAGACCAGACCACCTCTTTCCTACACCTAAAATATTTTAAAGGATTTAATAAAGTTGTTCAGTTGCTGGCCCCTCCGCTGGGAATTCTCTGCTGCAGCATGCTTCAGACATGACAAGCTTGAGGCTATATGTCTAGCTAACAAGCCCCTTACACACCCTCTTTGAAATAAGCTGACCCATATAGAAATCAGTTTAAAAGCTATGCTCCATCTCCCTGCAAAGGCCTACATTCAGATAAGGAAGGAACCTTTTTTTGTCCACTACGCACCAGGGCCCATGATAAATGGGACACAATGGTAGTGAAGAGGAACTAACTGGCTACGGTTAACCCATGTCCTCTCATTACCCTCTCTCTCAATGGAATGACAAAGGTTGTGTTAGAGCAGTGGTTCTCAACGTGGGGTCCGGGGACCACCAGGGGTCCCTGAGGGGGTTCCCCAGCAAATTGATGAATTGTTAAACTTCAACATTATTTCATTTACTAGAAGTTAGCACAGTTAGAGAATGTAGAAGAATGACTGTTTAGATCATAGTTTCTCTGTTATCTCTCGACCTACAACACAGATAGTCATGGAATTCTGGATAAAATCATATCTGACAATAAAAATATTCTCAGATTTGGGTCCGAGAGACAAAATCTCATCAAATGGGGGTCCGTGGCCCTAATGTGGACTGTATTAGAGCATACAGTACACTGTAAGTGGATGCACAGGCCAAACTCCTATGCTTCCGCAAAGTCCCCTACACATAATTTTTTTTTTACCTTCATCTGAATATTATAGCAATAATAATAATAATAACCTTTATTTGTATAGCACCTTTCATACACAACATGCAGCTCAAAGTGCTTTACATCAATAGAAGGCAGATAAAAGACAGAAAAAAATACAATTCATATAAAAGAACAAGCAAAATGCATTGCATAAAAAAAAAATCAAATCAACTAAAATAGAAAGATAAAAGAACACAATACTCCCACTTTTAGAGGCACATTGTGAGTGAACCCATATGTTTTTCTTTAATTTTCTTATCCCCTGTCCTTCCTGATTCTACTCTTGATCTGATATTCACGTCAGATCTCACTGAATATTATCATCATCTTTAGTTGAAAACTCAGCTAACAGTTAAGTTTAGGCAAGTAGAACAACTTTGGTTAAGGTTAGAGTAAAGATTTGATCAAGAAAAAGAAGAAAAAGAAAAAGACCTTCAAAATCAAATAAAATGATAACCATTGGTTTTGTTGTGTTTATATAGGCTGTTTTGAAGCCTTGTTCCAATAAAAAAAACTGGATAATATTTATGAAATGTTTTAACTTGAAACGGGTCAAATTTGACCCGAACACAATAGGAGGGTTAATGTGTGTTAACAGAATATTGAACTGGGGAACATAGGACCTTAGGAACTTAGGAACCTGGGAACATAGGACCCTGGGGACATAGATATGCTCCCAAAAAACCAAGGCATAGCATAGTAACACAATATGTTGCAGAACTGGTACACAATGATTCTAGGATCTATATATTCTATATTCTGGTTCCTGCTCTAATTTGGACTGCTGTGTGTTTCTGTGTGTTTCTGCACTTTTCTAATACCCAAAGCACCATACTCACTATACTGTGTAAGACCTGGGTTGAATTTAAGTAGATCCAATTAATTTTTGGGAATTGATTGATCTCCTGTGGCACAATGGGGTTGCAGTTGCGGGAGGATCTGATTGGTTCCGTTCACTTCCCACTCCAGGCAGCCCGAAATGATTATACAAAATGCTTGCCTCACTCGTGCAGTGATACTGTAAGCACAAGATCTTCTATGCAGTAAGATGACAAAAAGATGACAAAAACTAGTCTGTAATTTGTCCTTGTTTACAGCAAGGATATTGATTAAAAAAAATGAACAGCCAGCAAACTGCACTTTGCAAACTGCTGCTTTCTACATGGCTTCAAAAAAGGTATCTATATTTCATACATTATGTGAAATTGATGTGACAAGAGCACAAGAAAGTTCCAGACAAAAGTGTGTTGTCATTCCGGAGCCAGAGAAGACTCATGTCTCAAATTATGTCATTTGATAGCCAATATTTTGAGCAGATACTCAATATTTTGAAATGTGTATTTATATATTTATTTATTTAATGTTTATTTGATAGGGACAGCTGCATTAAGCATAGAGAATTGCCCAACAATTATCCAATGCAATACAGCACAGCATTTATAGCTACTGCTAATTTCCAATGCCCGTCCCTAGAAGGGCCTTGAAAATAACAGACATAAAACATTACAGACACTTACACATATATATATATACACATATGCGACCGTTTTCATGGCAAAAAAATTCCAAGTATCCATTGTTTCCTCGGCATTTTATTCTTGTCAGGGTAGAAAATCCTCAGAAACACCATTTAAACCATGGTATACTAAAACTCCATTGAAACCCAGGATAAAATTAATAATACCATATTCATGCATACTTACGTAGAATCTGATCATTAGAATCAGCTTCGGTTAAT
Source organism: Centroberyx affinis (assembly GCF_046629955.1). NCBI lineage: Eukaryota > Metazoa > Chordata > Actinopteri > Beryciformes > Berycidae > Centroberyx > Centroberyx affinis. The sequence continues at coordinate 97,317 of NW_027280077.1, forward strand.
TGCTTCCCATAGACAACCAGTGTAGGATCGATCAATTCTACAATAAATATGTAATCAAACTGCATCATATCCATCATACTGAAGGTTGATGACACTGACTGGTTGAGGTCTGATTTTTAATGAAACACAAGTACAGTATCATTAGCTTTCACAGGACAGCCACGATTGGATCATAGTCATCTTTATCGTCAATATGGAATCTGGTGAACAATTAGCCAAAGGAGCACTACCTTGGAGCTGGAGATCATTATGTAGGTGCATCATAGGATCATTTCATCTCCAGCCAAGCGTTTCCAGCCACTCCCATACTGCTTGCTCTAGTTGTGCACTGAATTAATAATCATGTCGTCTTGAACGCAATTATACCAGTTAATTACGCGAGTGTCAAAGCTAGTAGGAAGAACAACTGGGCATATTTCCCTGGAGATTACTATGTGTGTGAGGATACTCTGTGTGTGTGTGTGTGTGAGTAGCCAGCTATGGCGCCAAGCTAATATGGTACTAGATATGACTAATGAGGACTGCAGGGATTTCAACATGACTCTCTATTTATGTATGTGCCTGTGCTCTTACATGCATTGTGTGTGTCAGAGTGCACAATGTGTGTGAATGTGTATGTATTTTTATATGTGTTAGACTCTTAGTCTCGTTTTTAGCCATGTAGAGGAGTTGGGTGGTGATATTGTTTAAGGATAAGAGGGAGAGCACACACTGTGTCACACTCTGCAAATCTGATGCATGGTTAGATTGATATAGCTTCCGGTATTGTCCTTTTATTAAAAATGGGATATGGCCCAGTCAGTGTCGTCCACTTCTGCTATGATGGATATGATGTAGTTTGATTGATTACATAATTATTGTATAATTGATCAGTACAACACTTGTTCTCTGTGGGAAGATAGATTTGAAATAGTTTGAAACAAAAATGCATGTGACTTCTTGTTATTGTTATCGTGCACACGCTTCTTTTCAACATTGCTGTCAGTTCATATCAGTATCAGATAAGATAAATATGTATGTTGTAGTGTGTTGAATTACTGTGTAATGTTAATACTGTTATGTAGTTGTACAGCATCTTTGGAGGGAGAAAGGAGAACAGGATCATCAGCAAAAAATCAAACATTTGACCTGTGTGTTATGCAGAAAGAGTGGATTTTTGAAGTTGCTCTGTTAATTAGGGTAACATGTCCTTTTGATGTTGCCAGCAAATAATTAAGCAATTTGCCTTGAAAGGTCCCATATTCTCCACTTTCCAGTGTTTTATTTTATGTCTTGAGGCCCATTCAAAGCTGTGTGTGTGGTGTCATGTACCAAAAACACTCTCAATCCATTTTTACGCGCTCATTTTCCAGCATCTCTCTGAGCCTTACCAAGAACAGGCTGTTTCTGTTGCCGTGTCTTTAAGGCTCATTAATATTAACAACCCTCTGTTCCGATTGGCTAACCGTTTCAAGAGTGAAACGTGAGACGTCCGGCAGCTACAGGTAGGGAAAACTCTCCGGTAACAAACAATGACAACCACTCAACCGCTTTGAAAAAAACACTTTGTTAGTCTATTATTTCTTACAAAAATGATAATGAGCGAACCTTTGTGACGCCACAAAGTTACGGAAGTCCAAACGGCTCGTTTAGAGGCTCGCTGCACTAATATGGATTGTGTGGATTTAGTTGGCGACCGTGTGCTTTGATACTTTCACCATGTTTAGATAGACCATCCAACTCCTTTAGAATCACAGAGGCAAGGGGAGTCCTGTTTTACACCATATGGGACCTTTAATTAAGCCATTGTAATGTGGACAACAAGATGTTTTGGGATTATTTTTTTTGTATTTGTTGGGTGTCTGAATCAGTATCACACAGTGTTGATCTGAATAGGGTGTTTATAATGTCCACGTTTCTCTGCTCTGAATTACCTGCTCTTTAACCTCTGAATTAGAGGTCTCTTTTCCACCTGGTATTAACATGTATTGTATCCAGATTATGTCTAGAGATAGCTGGTTTTCATTTACACCTGACATTAAAATGCACCTTCGGTATACAGGTTGGATCCATACATTTAAATTTCTTAATCTATTAAAATATAAGCTAGCTTTGGCTAATTTACTGCTGCAACATTAGCTGACATTACTGCCATCTGATTATCACCAGTTTTATGAAGCAAATAGTCCATTATTAGGCTATGTTTCTAACTTTGCCTCTCAGACTCTGTGCAAATGGAAGGGGCATAATGAATTATGGTTGTAGTTTATTATCATGCTTTCCGTAACTGAGGGCATTAAATCTTTGTTTTTCCCTTGGTACAGCCGAGGCCATCACAAGGCAAATTCAGCTCAGGCAGTCAGTCAGTCATCTGTCGCTTCGTGAGGTGATGCCCTTCTTTGACTACGAGATGAAGTGTTTCCCATACAGAGGAACAAAATCAAAAGTTGACCAATGTATAGAAATTGATCTAAATCGATCTCTAATGCGCTTGATGTGCACATCATGTCATGTTTGTCATTTGGAGATGCACAGACAGCAGACCAGCAGCATTGTACTCCATCCTACTGAGTCTCCCAGTGTGAAAACCAAAGTGTATCTTAACATACCACAATTTGCTCCAAACTCGCCTGTGTTAGTAGTGAGATTTGTAAACAGTAACCTGATAACTCGTCCTCTGCTGCCCTACGAACTTTAACAGTAGGTAACGCTATTACCTTGTGGTGTTTAAGTAACGTTAATGGAATTTGGTAAGTTAACCAATAACCAAGTGCATAGAATTGAATTGAACACACGCGCCATGGGTCTGTACAGGATCTGTGCTTGTTACTACATTGACAAGAAAGCCTCAGCAGCATTTAGGCCATGGGACACTAAAACCCTCCACTGAAATCCAGCCAAGGAAGTAACAGTGTTATTGATATTGATGATGATGATGATGATGATTGCACATTCATTCATATTTGTGTGGAATCTGATCAAAATGTTACACTCAACACACTCAAGAGATATAGAGACACAGAGATTAGGCTAACCGATGGAATTCAGTTCTATTTTGGTACAAAGAAAAGAATGCTCGTGTATATTTTAACCTCCGTTGACCTTGCCGTCTTCCTTTGCAGGCTTGTCACTCCGATGCTGCAATACAAACCATGTGACCATCTGTAGATGCACATGAAAACTCTCGCTGGTTTTGTTGCTGTGTCTCTCTTTTTCAGTTGAAATTCCTTTGACGCGCTGCTGTTCTGTCTGTTCATTGTCTCCATGTTTCTCTGCAGAGGTCACAATGTCTTTTGTCTGTTTTCTCTTGTCTGTCTGTCTGTCTGTTTGCTGTTTCTCAGTTATTCATCTTTATCTGACAAAGATGAAGCACGACAGCCCCAGATATTGCTTTCTCCACGATGATGATGATGTTTTTTTGTTTTCTGCAACATGAACCGCACACAAACGCGCCGTACTTGACTTTCACCGGCTATTGTCCACTGCCTCCGTGCTTTTCCTGTGGTTTGTAACGCGCCACCCTTCTCCTCCCCCTATCCCCCAGGTTTTGGTCTGCTTTGGGTTGACTGGTCATTATGCTGATGCAGCTCTGTAGTATCAAGGTCAGTGCCCCCCCCCCCCCCCCCCCCTCCCAACCCAACAACCCACCATCCCCTATACCACCCTCTCCTTGTGCTCGCTACCCACCACCCAGCCAGCACGCATCTCTAGGATTCGACCGATATGGGTTTTCGAAGGCTGATGCTTGCTACCTATATTTTTGGATTAAAGCTGCCGATCGATATTTTGTGCCGATATTCAATATCTTTAAATTTGACCATTTTCATGTGAAGTTTTATTCAACCAATGTAATCAATCAAACAGCATCATATCCATCATATTAGAGGTGGATGACACTGGGCCACATCCCATATTTAATAAAAGGACAATTTTTCTCTGATAATGAGCAAACCAATATATCGGTCTAACCCTAGGCTGAATCCATACTGTTGCTGGCTGTGTGGAAGCTACCCATGGCTGTCTGTCCCACTGTGTTTTATTTGTGCTTTTATTGTTCATTTTTGGTCTGTAATGTTTTCTGTTGACTAAGTTACAGATTTGCCTGTGACATTGTAGGATGTGATTCGTTAAACTGACTACTGACGGGGTCTGGGTTATACACAAGGTACCTATATGTGGAGCTATATTTCCCCCAAAACAAATCGTATGTAAACCCAAGATTGTGAAATGGTTCAATCATAAAAAAAGTAGTTTGAAAACAGTAAGTTCTGTAAATCTGTGAACAGGATTGTAACCCATGTTTTACCCATGTCACAACCCTGTTTATAGACTTACAGAAATGATTTGGGGTTTTCAAATTAGTTTTTTTACGATTTAACAATTTCACAATCTTGGTTGTACGTATGATTTGTTTTCAGGGAAGTATACCTCCATACCTAGAAGAAGAAAAAAACATCTAGACGGAGAGACAGTGAATATGCAGGGAATGTGTGTTCAGATTTACTTAGAATGTGTTGCAAGGGCAATTTGTGCATTCTTGTTTGTACCTCAGTTGCTTGAGCTTGGAGTGACTGTTTTTTTCACCAAGAAATTAATTCAAGTTGTGGTGCAAACAAGCCCTCGAAAAGAGCACGGTGCGAGCAAATAAACCCCTTTCATCACCAACTGCAAGCTCAAAGTGCTTCAGCTGTAAGACTAATCCACCAAGGCTGAATCCTTGTGCCCTAAAGCCCCTTTATAATTGGAGTGTCCTCTGATCTGATCTGAGATTCTAGGATGGAAAACCCTCTCCCTTGCTTGTGTGACTTGATGGTGAGGAAGCCTGCGTCTTGTAACAATGATAGCAGCCATTCTGATTGGACAAACTCTTTGCACAAAGTCTTTCAAAGGATCTTACTGTATATGTGCTACAGTCATTTGGGGGAGTTGGTGTTAGTGAATTGGGTGCAATATTGATTTGCATGGCCATACAAATAAATAACATGTTGGCAAAATAATGAGATTTAGCTACATATAATTTATATATGCATACAGGTTCAAAGATTCTTTATTTTTTGACCAACACCGTTAGGCATTGTTCCACTTATTGTTAGTGAAGAGCATGGAATTCTGATTTTGTCATTTTGGTGATATAGTATGCACTTTTCACTGTTAGTTAATCTGAGCATGAATTTCTGAGCTTCAACACACCATTAGAGTAAAAAAGACAAAGATCTCAATAGTGGATGATGTACTATCAGAGGTCATTCCAATTGCTTTTTAACGGGGTTCATGTGTTTTTCCCCAACAGCAGTAAAATATCTCATGTAATTTGCCAGAAGAGGTATTACAGTTGCAGAGTTAATCCACAACAACCATAAATGCATGAATCTGCAGAATGATCTGCTGGACATCAACCCTCTACTTGAGTTTCACATTAGAATGTAGACCTGCACCCTTCTATCATTATTTGTTACTGTTGCTTTTTTTTTTTTTAAATATATTTCTTTAAGGAACATTCATGAGGTACATACAGATTCAAACAAATGGCCATATTTGACTCCTGATGTTCCATTTTGCTTTCCAATAAAAAAAAAAAAACGGCAAAAAGAAAACAAAAAGCCTAATAAAGAAAATCAAACAAGCAAACTAACAAACATAAAGAGAGAACACAGTACAAACACTTCCTTGGAGACATACTGTTGCTTTCTAATAGTAACCTCATGGGACACAATACAGCTACTTACTACTTACTATTGCAGATCATAATAATAATAAAAATCTTTATTTATATACTTATATAGCACTTTTCAAGCTTACAGTACAAAGTGCTTCACAGAAACAGAGGTACGGTTGAAAAAAGAAAGCAGGTTCAAGAAGAAATGTAGAACGTAGAAGAATATAGTAATGTAAAATGAGGGATCCAAAATAATAAAATGGCCTCAATAATAATAAAGCCAAAACATAATAAAATCTAGACATTTGTAAAAGCAATCCTATAAAAATCACATTTAGAGAACTGTACGGTGTTTAAAGCTCTGTGATGTATTCGGGTGCCAGACCATAAAGTGCCTTGAAAGTGATTAGAAACATTTTAAAATCTAATATATTTTAAAATCTCTAAAACTCACAGGCAGCCAGTGCAGAGAAGCTAAAATTGGGGTAATGTGTGACCTCAAATTTGTCCTAGCCTTGCTGCAGAATTTTGAACTACTTGAAGCCGGGCCAAGGTTTGAGGATTAAAACAGGTATAAAGGGCATTCAAATAATCTAAACGTGAAGGAATAAAAGCATGTATAATTATTTAGTGTCAGCGAAGGACAAGGCGGATCTTATTTTGGCAGTATTTCTAAGTTGGTGATAGCAGGACCGTAGAAACTTTTTTATATGTTGCTCAAAATTGAGATTGGGATTGAAGATTACGCCAAGGATTCTTGAGGGAGATTTAGTGTTTGAGGCAAGTGGCCCCAAAGCCAACCTGAGACAGGTCAGATCCAGGCTTAGGGCCAATAATAAGGACTTCAGATTTTTTCAGAATTTAGCTGGAGAACGTCCAATCTTGAACATTTGCGAGGCAGTCATGCAAGACAGAGAATTTACTGGGATCATTAGGGTTGACTGACAAGTACAACTGGGTATCAGTATAACAAGGGAAAGATATATTGATATTTTGTGCTGAATAATCTGGCCTAGAGGTAACAAATACAAAACAAGATTGGGCCTAGTATTGAACCCTGAGGAACACCACAAGTAATCTTTGCTGAAGAGGAAATATAGTCACCAATAGCGACAGAAAATGTTCTGTTTGACACATATGATACAAACCAGTCCAGATTATTATGTCTGCATTTTGTGATCTCTTCTGTGGAATATTTTTTAGATTGCCAACTGCAAACACAATAATGTGTTGCTGTCTCAAGCTATTTTTTTTTTCCCTTATTTTGGCTTTCGCTTATAGGCAAAACAAATGTTCATTCTTTTTAAGATTATTTACGGAATTCTTGCTTTATTGGACAGTACAGTGGAGGGAGAGAGGATAGGGGGGATGACATGCGACATTGGTGGTGGATGAGTTGAGTCCCCCCCCCCCCCAAATATGTGAAGCGCTTTGAGTACCTAGAAAAGCGCTATATAAATGTAATCAATTATTATTATTACCTGGGCCGGATGGCACCAATCCACAATGCACACATCCACTCCTGCCAATTCTTCTGTTAGGAAACGATGTGATCCATTTTCTTTTATTTTTTTTTATTTTTTTTTAGACAGAATAAAGAAACAACAAGACAAAAACAAACAAAAAGAAAAAAATAAATAAAAACCCTCCCAATAATGAACCAAAAAATAATTAAAATAGAGTAAAGTAAAATAAGATTAACACATATACAGTTGCTTGATGCTCATCACACACTGCTCCACTGCACAATGGATTATATATACAGATTTATCAATCACAATCCAGACTAGTGAGTGAATTGGTATAAGTAAGTACAGAATTCCATCTCTTATGGAAATTGTCAGTTGAGCCTCTTAAGGTGTATTTCACTTTTTCTAAATGAAGAAAAGACATCAAATCTTCCGACCAGGAAGATGCAGAGGGTGGGTTTGGACATTTCCACTGAAGTAATATGCGTCTACGGGTCTATAAGCGAAGCAAAGGCTATGACATCACTCTCTCTTTTAGTCAGACCAGTCAATTCCTCAGGCACACCGAAGATAGCACCCAAAGGACTGGGTTCGAGTGTAATATTGAGAGCTTTAGACCAAGTATTGAAAAAGAGTAGAGCTGTCTCCCACCATTCATCCGTAAAGGTCACGCCCAAGTTCTCCCTCCCAGCTATCCCTAGTCACAGAAAGAGAGGGAGTCCCAGAAGATATCATGAGATCATACAGGATTGACATCATACTACGTGACTTGGGGAGGGAGAAGATTTCGTCTTATCGAGGAACCGGCAGGCAACAGAGGGGAACGAGGCAAAGCGTGTGCGGGCATAATCTCGCACTTGAAAGTACCGAAACAAACTAAGATTGTGGTAGGTCCAATTCTTTTGCTGAAGATCGTCAAAGTTGGCAAACGTTTTTACCAAGAAATAAGTCTGAGAAGTGAACTATACCTTTCCTTTCCCGCAATGCAAAAGCTACGGGGAGTAGGAAACGATGTGGATTAGATTGGCGGTCAACTTGATGGCACTCCATCATTCTGACATCATCCACCTGATCCATTATGGCGTTGGAATTCGATATTCTTTGGTGTATCATCGGGCGCAAGGATGTGGGAAGGGTTGTAGTAGAACAGGGACAAAAATACTACTTTGCAAATAGAGCTCTTGCAGACATTTTGATGTTGAATAGATAGATAGATAGATAGATAGATAGATAGATAGATAGATAGATAGATAGATAGATAGATACCTACCTGCATCTTTTTGTGAAATCAGGACCTAAATATCTTTCTGATATCAGTTCGCTGTCTGTCAAATACTAGCTGGGCCTGTGTTGTGTTTTATATGTGAAACTGTCACAATTCACTTGCATGTAATTCACTCTGTTCTGTTCTGCCTTCCTGAAGGCATCACTGACATCTCCATCAACCCCCCCCCCCCCTTCATCTGTGTGTCATCCATATGAACAGTTACATTAGTGACACCCACTCCCCCACCCCCCCTCCCCGCTCCACTTTTCTAAACTGCCTGGATGACTGTCTCCTTGCATGTTTAATAGTGCTTTTATGTTCAATGGCCTAAATGATGTTTCTGCATCAATATAGGCAGTGTGTGTGTGTGTGTGTGGCGGGGGGGGGGTGTGGTGTGCGTGCAAAGCTGTGTGTGTGCATGCCTCTGTGTTTGAGTAGGCATGCTTGTCCCCCGGTTGCGTGTGCGTGTCGATGCTGTCATGCTTGCACGGGCACATGTTCATCTCTATGTGTTTGTACACTTTGTGTTTGTCAGTGTGTGATTGTCCAAATGATTTCTCTGCCAGTTGTGTTTCATACCCATTCCACACAAAGCATTAAATATCAACAGCTAGAGTCATTAGGGTTGCACTGATATCGATACTGCACTCAGATACCATCAAAAATCTAAGTAATTAATGGTAATGATATCCTGTCATTTCAGCACTGGGTATCAGGTTAAAGGAAAAATCCACCCTAAAACACTGTTAACACTATAAACAGCTATTGGTGATGTACCTTGAATTTGTGGGTCCTGTTTGATGTATGGTGCTGTATTTTTGTTGTTCCTGTACCCAAATACAGACATCATGTTAAGATATTTCAAGCACAATTTTTTTTCAGCTATCTAACATTCAGCAATCATACAGGGTTCTCCTTGTATAATTGCTGAATTTTAGTAGAATGTTAGTAGTCCATTGTAGAGGAGGAAGAGATCAAAATTTCTACACCAACAGTAGGTTCAATAGACCAGAATGCAATGCAGCCAGAAGACATGTTGTGTTCTGAGTAAGGGGCATGGCTGTGATCATAGGCACACCCCAATGTTCATGAATTAGTTGGCTGGCTAGCTATATTTATATATCCATACACTGACAAATCTGCTACTTGGCATTAGTATCAACAGTGAAAATGTAGTAGTGGTGAACCCCTACAAACCAGTTTGGATATAGCGATCAAATCGCAGCCATGCTTTGCGCTGTAGAAGACGCTGGGAGGACCAAGTGATGCCAACCCACAGTCATTATCCTCTTCATCATTAGACATGCGTAATATCATTTCTTTAGTGTTACAACAAAAAGCAAGCTACATTCTTGCTCTATGCTCCTTTAAGTAAGTAGAGTCCATGTCTCATGTTACTTGTTTTCCCTTTAACCTCTTTTTCCCTGCCGGCCCTGCTACTGGCTCCATCATTACAAACACAGGTTGCACAGCCAAGCTTTGTTCAAACCCACAGAACTAAAATTTTAAATTCTAGTCAAGATAACAAGTTTTACAAAGAGACCAAATATGTCATGCTGAATTACAGGGAAATGTGTATATAATGATGCACAAACTAGATTTTTTCCATTTGATGTTATGGTGCAGCCATAAAAACATGGCGTGTTGTACTTTAATATTTCATTCAATATAAGCAACTAGAGCTTCAAGAAAGAGTTGGAACGAGCAGATACAGAATAAGATAAGATATCACTTTATTAATCCCCTTGGGGAAATTCGGGAAATATTCGAGAATATGGATGTGACATTGTTGTACAGTCAGGAAAAAAAAATAAATTTGAAGCTGCTTAAGGGGAAATTTAAGGGTAAAGTCAGGGTACAAGGGGTTAAAGAGAATTGCTAAAAGATTTCCTGTTGTGTATTGTGTCTTTTCTGCAGAACTTGTACCAGAACCGGTTCCTGGGCCTGGCGGCCATGGCCTCCCCGACCCGGAGCAGCCAGACCCGCCGGCGCTGTAAGGACGTGGGTCGCCTCGGCTGCGGCCCGGAGCCTTACGGCGTCGCCGGGCTGAACCAGGAGGCCTACATGCTGGGCCTGCCGCGGTCCACCAGCGATACCGACCTGGTCTCCCCGGAGACCCGCTCCACCCTCACCGTCAGCTCCTCCCACTACGCCATCGGCCAATCCCAGGAGCTGGTGATCACATGGGACATCAAGGAGGAGGTGGACGCCGGGGACTGGATCGGAATGTACCTTGTTGGTGAGTCAGAAAAGATGAGATGAGATGTTTGACTGATATAGGTTTTTGAATGCCAGTATTTTTAATAAAACATATGCATGCATACTTGTGTGTAATCTAATCAGTGTCGCAGCAGAATCAATTTTGGTTGATATCTGATAGGCAAGGCAAGGCATTTTTATTTATAAAGCACATTTCATACACGGGTAGATTCAAGGTGCTTTACAGAGAAGTTAAAACAACACAATACAAAGCTGAAATAACACAATTTAATTAAGCAAAAATAAAAAAGATTTAAAATAATAATAATAACATGATAATAAGGTCTTAGGTTTTAAAAACATTTAGTTGAAAGCACTTGAGAACAGTAAGGTTTTCAGTCTGGATTTAAAGACTGCAATGGTTGGGGCATTCCTAAGGTCCAGGCAGTTGGTTCCAGCGCTGTGCTGCATAATGACTAAGGGCGTTTTCACTCCTGCACTTTTAGTCTGGTTAAATCAGGCTCTGGTTCGTTTTCCCGCTTGGTGCGATTCGTTTGGGCAGGTGTGAACGCAGTAATCGCACTCGGGTGCGGACCAAAACGACCGCACCGAGACCCTTTAGAGGAGGCGGTCTCGGTCCGGTCCCGAATGAACTCTGGAGCGGTTCGTTTGTGGCGGGAACGTGATCCGACCTCGATCCGACCCAACTACCAGGTGTACTCAATTTACTCTGCAAGTTTGAGCTAAACGGCTCCTGTAGCCAGGTACAGCAGGTACAGCAGGTACAGCAGGTATAGCAGGTATAGCAGGTACAGCAGATATAGCCAGTATAGCATTTTCAAGACGTTTCCTTGAAGTGCATTCTGCATTACAAGAGTTACGAGCAAATGCCAACTCTGCCGTTGCTCCATGTTGCATAGCAATGTGCACTAGTCCAGAACACAGGACCTTTGCTGCCAAATAGAATTACCTCAGTTTTCTCTTCGTTTAATTGCAAGAAATTTTGAGACACCCAGTTATTTATTTGCACAATGCATTTGCATAATGACTCTATAGGACCGTAGTCATTTGATGAGAGAGCTAAGTAAATTTGTGTGTCATCAGCATAAGTGTGATAAATATCCACACATCAATATATCGCTCTAACCCAACGTTTCAGTTATTGAACCTGTACATTATAAGAAAAAGATTCATTTTGTCAAATAAGTTTTCCTCAAAAGTGACTACCTACCTGGCAAGATAAAATAAAACAAGCGCTCCTCTCATTTTTCCAAGTATTAACAATGTATACAGCCACAGTTTTGCTCCAGTCGGCAGTGAGGGAAGACCTCTGTTGGATGAGGATTGTGGTTCATTGTACTGAGAAGTCATTTGAGGTTTAGGCACTTGAATTCATTGGAAGTGAATGAAGTGTCCTCTAACATTTCAACAGACTTGGAGAATCGAATGCAGAGAATCAAAATAGCAGTGTACTTTCTGTTATTGATGTGTGGTTTCAGCGGGTTTGATCTCTCTTCCCAGATGAGGTTTTGTCGGAGAACTTTCTGGACTACAAAAACCGAGGCGTCAACGGATCTCACAAGGGACAGATAGTTTGGAAGATCGACTCCAGCTCCTACTTCACCAACTGTAAGTAAACTCCTCTATATTTGGACTGGAGGGTAACATCATGTCTTTTTTCAAATTATTAAGTCTTTTTTTTAATTGTTTCATAGCTGTCTTAATGTTACAGTCTGGACCTGAAACTACCTTTTGAGAATTTCACCAGGCTATTTATTTCTTAGTTACCTGTTTTTTTTTTTTTTGTTTCGTTTAGTTTCGTTGAGTTTTAGTTATTTCACAAAGTCTAGTTTTTATTTTTATTTCAGTTCATGACGATGTTTTTTAAAACCTAGATTTCATCTTAGTTTAACTTATTACAAGCGGAGTGTCTGCCTTGTCCGTGTGTGTGTGTGTGTGTGTGTGTGTGTGTGTGAGTGTGTGTGTGTGTGTTTGTAGAGCATAGAGTATAGAGAGAAGGTATATTTTTTACGACATTTGTCATTTTCAGTAACTGTCTTGAAATATTAGTTTTCTTTTACTACCACCTCCTGCCTTCCTTTTTTTTGGTGTTCATTTTATGCGTTAATGCCGCAATTGTGGTGGCAGTTATTACATGACTATGGATTTTGTCATACTTGAACTCAAAGGTTAATTGGAGCCTTGGGAGTGTTTGGTGTCGAGTTTGCAGTCTGGAACGTGGAGACAGCGGGGTTCTCAAGCATTTTAATGCCATGTACCCCCAAATAGACACAGATCAGATTTCATCAGATTTAATCCCATATGAGAAGATTGTAGTTGTTGTTGGTTTAGTATTAATTGATAACTGTCTACACTATACATAGGGAGATAACAGTGGTGACAGTGAAATATATATATAATAGTCATTCTTAGACATTGTCTGATAGTGAATTAAATTCTAGTGGAATTAAACTATTCCTTGTTTTGCTGGGGACATCCTGGAACCTCCTAAAGGACCCCTAGGGCCCCTTAAAGACCCCTGGAGGTCCCCGAAACCCACTTTGACAACCATTGTCCTAGGCTGCAAGAGAAATGGGAGGAGAGAAAAGGGGAAAAAGGACAAAAAATATTCTCTGTGGGTCCAAGTACTACAGGTATGCAAGAGACAAATTACATATAGGTCCAAAATCGCCAAACTTATCCTTAAAGCTGTGGCTGTAGGAAAGTAATGGGCTCGCTTACAGAGGCACATGGTGGGAGAGAGAGAGACATAGAGAGAAAGAGAGGGAGAGAGAGAGGCAAAACAGGTGCAGGGAGACAGTCACAAATGTCTATTTTTGCTGTTTAGGGACTTAGGGAGTTGTGTGTGTGTGAGAGAGAGAGAGAGGAAGAGAGAGAGAGATTACGAGCATGCACACAAGGAAACACATTTATTAGAGTGAAGCCACCCAGGGAGTCTCCATTCAATAAGGCCGTCCTCTATGCCAGCGGTTCTCAACGTGGGGTCCGGGGACCACCAGGGGTCCTTGAGGCGGTTCCAGGGGGTCCCCAGCAAATTAATGAATTGTTAAACTTCACCATTATTTCACTTACAAGACGTTAACACAATTAGAGAATGTAGAAGAATGACTTTTTTGATCACAGTTTCACTGTTATCTCTCTACTTATAATACAGATAGTCATGGAGTTCTGGACAAAATCATATCTGACAATAAAAATATTCTCAGATTTGGGTCTGAGAGACTGTAACAGTGATTGAGGGCTATACAACTTTACATAAACTTGACTTGACTATATTTTTTGTGTGTCTTTCTGTTACACACAAACAAGATTGCAGGCACGCTGTCTGTCTTCATTCACTTCAGTCTTTTCAGCATGCATCAAGTATGTGTGTGTGTGTGTGTGTGTGTGTGTGTCCTACTATTAGGGATTAGCCGATGGAGGCTCAGCTTGTCAAGGCGTCTGAGTCTCTCTGGCCAGTTCAGTAGAAGAACATGGAGCTTTACTTTGCCCTTAATCTCCCCGTCTCCTCCGAGCCTTTCTCTTTCTTTTCATGTCCTCCCTCCCCTCTATCCCACCTCTATTATACCCTTAGACCAGCCTCTTATCATGTACTGGGAAATGTTTTAACTGTGACCTGCAGTCAGTGATCATCATAATGCAAACAACTACAAATATGAACAAAAATCACTTTGATACTACTATGATTACGAAGACTTTTCTCATCTCAAAATGGGTTAACTTCAGCCTATTCAAATGTAAATAGAAACTAAAAAATGTACTTACTGTAACTCAATAATAACTATAACTCATACTTTTAATGCGAGGCAGAGCATTAAGTCTCAGTCATTTCTTAATGGCTTAGTGATGGCCTTCCCATGCCAAAAGTTTTCCTGTACTGGAGTTGTGAAGATACTTGTTGAACCAGCTGGCCTGAAAGTGAACTGAACCCAGCCCTATCAGTCTGTATCAGTCTCTCAATCCAGTGCAGTTCAGTTCAGTTCAAAGGGCTTTATTGGGATGCATCAAAGAGACTATGGATGACAATAATAACAGTCAATAATTGGAAGCCTGTGTTTCTCCCTCTCTTGTTATCTCTGTCTCTTTCACAGTCTAGTCTCTTCCAATTTCCAGTTCAGTGTCTTAATTGGCATGGCTGCTTATCAGAAATATTGCACTACACGTTTTCAGAAATCAACACACAACAGTTACATTCAAACCATATTGGGATTATAAATGATTTGCTTTGAAAACAATACATAATCATCATTATGCATAATAACTATTAATTATTTGGTGTGAAAACATTAGCTATACAATAGTATATAATAACTATCTATGATAACTTACTCTCTCTCTCCCTCCCCCCCCTCTCTCTCTCTCTCTCTCCCTCCCCTTCTCTCTCTCTCTCTCTCTCTCTCTCTCTCTCTCTCTCTCTTTCTCTCTCTCAAATTTAAATTCAAAGGGGCTTTATTGGCATGGGAAACATGCGTTTACATTGCCAAAGCAAGTGTGAAATAAAAACAAAAAAATGTATGCACAATTAAATATACTATATATACTAGAATAAAGAAATGTGTAAACAGCTGTGTAACATTGCAACATTGCAATCAAATATATAAATAAGAGTAGGTAAAATTAACTTAAAAATACAAACAGAAAAATTGTGCTTTTGCTGTTAAACATATATATACAGATAAGTAAAGATAACTTAAAATAAAAATAGAAAAATGTGGACATTGCAGGTAAAAAATATAAATACAAATAAGTGAGAACTCTCTCTCTCTCTCTCTCCCTCTCCCTCCCTCCCTCCCTCTCTCCCTCCCTCTCTTCGTCTTCTCTCAGACTGAAGAGAGATTTCCACTGGGTGTCAAATCCATTGCACAGCCACTGCAGACAGGCTTGTTGCCCTCTGTTGAACCTCTTGTTTTTTTGATCAGAAAAAAACATCAATGAGTCATAGAGGGGTTTGTGTTGTGGCCACGCCTATTGCCAATCGCAGCCTTATTATATTGTTTATCTGATTTTGCTGGAAAATAGGTAGAAAATGTATCTCGAACCCTTTTGGTTATGTACCAAGTTTGGCGCGGTTGTTTTCCAAAAAAATGCCAATTAGTAAAAAAAATCCATCATGGTCCGAGGGGCAAATTTGTTGAGCAAGATTCACCAGTTGATGACCTCTCAGTGTTTATTCTCTGCCTCAGCCTCATTGTGTCTCTCTCTCTTTTTCTCTGTTTCCCTGCCCCCCCCCCCACCCCCCACCCCCCACCCCCCACCAGCTGAGACCCAGGTCTGCTTCAGGTATTACCACGGTGTGACCGGAGCGCTGAGGGCCACCACACCCAGTGTCACCGTCAAGATCGTCTCTGCACCCGTGAGTGTTACCGCAGATAACTCACGCTTTACTTATGATACTACTGATATTTTTTGGACTCGAAGCTGCCAATAGCTATTTTGTGCCGATATTCAATTTCCGTGCCAAAAGAAATATTCAGTTTTTCCTCCAGAATTGTATTCTCGTCAAGGAGGAAATGCCTTAGAAACGGCATTTAGACCATGGGACAATAAAACCATATTAAACCATGCTAATGAAATTCTTTTAGGTGGTTTAACAGCTCCTTAACACTAGAAAGGCCAATGGGTTTAAGGGATTTAAGAAGTTCAAGTTCAATTTATTTAAAGTGCATTATCACAAGTCCCAACACACCTAACAAAAGTAAAACAGCTAATCTCACATATAATATGATATAATATCATATCAGATAGTATAAAACAAGGGGAGAAAGAGAAATTTAGAAAGAACAGTAAAAACAGCTCATATCACATAGAATATGATATAATGTCATATAAGATAGTATAAAACAAGGATGACAGTACATAAGGAAGAAGAATGTTACATGATGCATGTTTGACCAGCTAGGCTATTTAGGTTACACCATTAGAATTTAGAGAAGGCCAAAGGCTGGCAATTGAAAGGGATAAATATATTAGAACTATTTTTTCCTTGCATGATTTTGAAAACCTTACAGGTTTGTGCAGAAGAAGTGTAGGAGAAGTCATGGACGGACATTTTGAAAGCTGAGATATTTAAATTCTAGTATTCAAAACAGCTGTGAATTGACCATGGCCTGAAACAGTCTTTCTCTCTCTGTCTCTCTCTCTCTGTCTCTCTCTCTCTCTGTCTCTGTGACAGCGACAGAAACCTATGTTGCCATATATAATAATATGTAATATAATGTATAGATTCAGGTAACATTATCAACATTCACAAATGAATAGTAATAATTAAACAAAAACAGTAAATATCAGTGTTACTGGCGATGATATAATAGATAAACATTGAATAACAATTCAATTGAAATCAATGCAATTCAAATTCATTATAATAGATAAGTAGGATGAACCGGGTGGCTTCTGCTCATATGCAGCTCTGCAATTCTGTTGTTTTATCCCACATTTTGTAGTAGACTTCACTGCCATAAAGAAAAAAAATATTTCATCGTAGATGCAAATATTTGTAGCCATTCCCTTTTCTTTTATTTCTTTTCAACATCACCTCTTATCTGTTTTGGGCTTTGTGTGTATGTGCAGCAGCCAAATTGGTACGTATTGGTATTTTTTTTACAGTCTATGGCAGTGATTCTCAACCTTTTTCATATCAAGGACCCTAATTTAGTCCACATTAGGGCCATTAGAGCCCCCATTTGATGAGATTTTGTCTCTCAGACCCAAATCTGAGAATATTTGTATTGTTAGATATGATTTTCATGACTATCTGTATTGTAGCTAGAGAGATAACAGAGAAACTCTGATAACAGTCATTCTTCTGCATTCTCTAATTGTGTCTTACTTGGACCATAAAAGGACATTATCAGCCCCATATATCGGTCTAACTGTAGCAGTCATCCACCATGATAATGCCTCTAAATGCTTCTAACCACTCAGCAAGTCAGTGCCTCAGAGGGACTGGGAGCCCGGCTTCTTTATCTCTGTCCATTGACTTCGTTCACGTCACTCAGAGCTTAGTCAGCTCAGTCAGAACGCCAGTCAGTGAACTCAGTACACTGAGACCTGATCCAGTTTCCCGGGGAAAACTGAACCGTTTTAGTCGGTTGTCTAATTTATGTTTTCATTCAAGGAACACATGGTGAAAGAGGGGTTAAAGAAGCAAGGGATCGGGGTTCATCGTGATAAACTGATAACACACAGTTTATGTGTCATCTCCCACTCTATCCATCCTTCCATCTCTTGGTCAATGATGCTGTATAGTGAAAAGAAAAGAGCCGCGTGGGTGCTGCTTCCACTCCTTTCTTTGCTTGGTTTCTCTCCTTAACAATAAAACAGGAGTGAGGGATGATGGTAGATTACGCCTCATCTGCTGAGTCATTAGCTGTGGTTTGGTGTGTGGAGGGTTTTGCACCGCTAACCAGGTGTTACACAACAGAGCTGTGGTGCACCATCTGTGGGCAATTGCATTTATCTCTGTGGCTTTGGTCAACCGTGCTGCCTGCTGTGGGACATCTCCATCCATTTCAGCTGGAGTCTTAACTCACGACGTTTATTGGGGTTTTATTGCCTTGACTTAACGCAGTGGTCCTCATGAAGAGCCGGGACCTGTCCCACCAAGTGAGTTCAGTGGGTTAGTGAGCTGACTTAGCCCTGGCTTTTTGGTCTCAGGACGGTGGCTCACTTTATAGCAGGATATATCACCATGGTAACACGTGGTAACTCTGGAGCAGCTTATGTTTAGGCCAGTGATTCTCAACCTTTTTCATATCAAGGACCCCTAATGTAGTCCACATCAGGGCAACGGACCCCATTTGATAAGATTTTGTCTCTTGGACCCACATCTGGGAATATTTTTATCGTTAGATATGATTTTGTCCAGAATTCCATGACTATCTGTATTGTAGGTAGAGAGATAACAGAGAAACTATGATCAAAACAGTCATTCTTCTACATTCTCTAACTGTGTTAACTTCTTGTAAATGAAATAATGCTGAAGTTTAACAATTCATCGATTTGCTGGGGACCCCTTGGAACCCCCTCAAGGACCCCTGGTGGTCCCCGGACCCCACGTTGAGAACCACTGGTTTAGGCTATCAGATTCAAACTTATAAACAGCCCGCCTCCTGACCAATCAGCTCTCTGGAAAAATGGCATCAGTCCTCCACAAAAAATAACCTTTATTGAAACAATTCTCTCCAAAAACCTCCAAATCTCCAAAACCCAATATGAACAAAAACATTCAATTCAAATGAATGAGACTAGGAATAAAAAGAATTGTACAGGGGGATACTATTGACTTAACAGATAGTAAGGCTGCTCACAGGGCAACAGTGTTTAGATACCAGCAGAACCACTTTGATTTCCATGATGATTTATTATATCAAAGATATAATAAACATTTGTAGCATTTCCAGGCCATTTGGCCACAGTCTAAAGAGCGCTTCTATTATTATAGCAGGCAGCTTACATTAGTTGACTGTCGTTATCAATAATGAATGAAATGTACTGCTGCATATTAAATGTGGTGACATTCTTTCACATGATTCCCGAGACTGATTGATGCAAGAGATTGCGCCTGTATCCTCAACACCGCAGCCCTGGAGAACTGGAGGCCGACTTTGTGAATAGAAAATGTTTCCACGGCCTCAATGTGACGACACAACACTCTATCAATGAAAAGTATTTACATGAAAAGTATTATGTGCCTTATGTGCCTTAACTGCCTTGACATGGCAGTGATAAGCCTGTTTCCTTACACATTTACACTGTCTGCAAGTTTCCTTCAGCAATCCCCTCTAGCCTTGGCAGCAGCATTACTTTTCACTGTTACAATGTTTTTATATTGCTCATATCTATTCATTATAATAGTTTGTTCTTCTTTACAATAAGGGTCACTAAGTTAAGGGTTAGTTAATGCTTAATAAGCATTAACTAACCCTTAATTAACAGTTAACTAATGTGTCTGGTAATTTACTAATGGTGTTCATGTTAACTAAGGTATTAATTTATACATTATAATAGTCATCTTTATAAACTATTACATAATATATAAATTAATACCTTAGTTAACATGAACACCATTAGTAACTGTTAATTAAGGGAACTAACCCTTATTAAGCATTAACTAACCCTTAACTTAGTGTAACCTTATTGTAAAGTGTTACCCACAAATGTTAGTTGTCTAATTTCTTCCTCATACCCACTTTTACAGTCTACTTAACCTGTTGAAATTGTGGGCAGTATATGTTCACAGAATAATCCCACAATTATTCAGTCTTTTGTATTTGTATTGCTTCTTTTTATATTCTGGTTGTGTGCTTGTATTCTATTGCGGCAGAGGCAATGGAACAAGTTCACGGACCGGGTGACTTTTTTGGTAATTTGGTAATGTGTGTGCTGTAAATTCTAAAAATAGGCAACAACACAATGTTTTCTTTCTGTTTCTGCGCAAGTAACTGTGATCGAGGGTCACAAAATGCTAACTGGCTAACCGAGGCTAACGCTAATTTCTGTACTGTTAGCATTTTGTGACCATCGATCAAATCACTTTTTTATAGTGTTGCAGTCGTCTGACAACAGAAACAGAAAGATATCTCAGTGACAACGCCTGTATTGTGTTATACATTATGTTGAAACACAAAATAATTGATCACAGACAGAGTTATGGGCGACAGAAAGTTGGCTTTTTAACATTGCCGCCAATGGTGAGAACCAAGCTTTACCCTGCAGAAGTACGGCAGCCATGTTTGTGAAAAAGGGCCTTGAAGTTTACCAATGTCTCAATACATTTGACAAAACACAAGAGTCTTTGGAAAATGACCTGGCCTGAATCCGCTTGCTCCAGAAACGAAATTCGCGCAAGGTTAGTACACTTGATCGGCCCCGGCATGAAAAACGGGGCCCTAGGATCAGGGTTCCTACGCAGGTCTGGAAAGTCTGGAAAAGTATTAAAAATGAATTTGATCATTTCCAGGTCTTGAATAGTTTGGGAATTTGAAAAAAAATGTCTGGAAAAGTATGGAAAATGTTGCGGTTCAGGTCCGATACACACATCATTCTAGCTTTTATGTTGTTGTAGAGCCACTTTGAGTCCACAGTTTTTGTTGATGTGAAGAATCATGTTCAGATAGAGGGACGCTCTTATTACCCAGCCGCTGTCAGCATGCATTATATCAAATACCCACCAAAATCAAATCCGGTCAAGAACATAGGGTCTGGGAAAAATATGGAATTTTAAAATGGAAACCGTGTAGGAACCCTGCCAATCATCTCACATATTCTGATATTTGTCGCTGTGAAGAACAATCTTCATCTATACAGTGATATGACCTAGTTAGCAGGGACAAGATGTCTATCTGCGTAAATCATATTGAACACCAGGCAAAATCTTCAAAACAAATCAAGGTCTGGAAAAAGTATGGAATCTTTTAATTGAAAATGTGTAGGAACCCTGTAGGATGCTTTGTCTGCACATCCACAGACCATTCATGACCCACTGCTTTTTCCTCACCTCACACTCTGTCCTGACTTGTGTATCCAGTAGAGTTACACTGATATATGGGGCTGATATTGGCTTTTTATTATGGTCCATAGTCTAACGGCTATTCCAGAAACTTTTCCACCCCGCTGAGAATAACATTCTGGGAGAAACATTGAATATTTGGGATTTTTTTTTGGCATGCAAATGGTCCGAATTTAAAGATTCTGGCACAAAATACTGGCTACTGATGGTTTAAATCTACAAATAACGGTATTGGTATCGGCCTTCCAAAACCCATATCGGTCAAACGCTGTGTATCCAGCTTGTCCGGGGGCCGGGGCGATTGGATTTCCGTGTTTTCCTTCCATTCTGCTGCTGTGGGCCCCTGGAAATGCTGATGGGCCCTGAACCTGATCTGTACTCGCCTCCTGAGGACAAAGGATTAAAAATAACCCCCATAGGAAGGGAGAGAGAGAGAGAGGCGGAGTGTAGAGAAGAGGGGGGACAGGGTCCGGTCCAGGTGAATCATTCCGTTTTTGGGAAGAGACGAGGGCAAAGGAGGAGTGGAGCGTCCAGGTAGAGCTGCACTGGAGTTGGATGATACAGAAAAAGACGAGAAGAAGAAAGAGAGAGGAGATGGAGGGCGAGAGGAAAGCGGTGGAGGGAGATTTGTCCTGGTCTGGTTGCCGGACGGTCACCTAGTGAGTCACCCAGCAGACGGAGAGGGAGGAATTGTGTGTGTGTGTGTGTGTGTGTGTGTGTGTGTGTGTGTAATGGACGGCATGTGTCTCCAGCTGGGACTGCTGTCTCCCAGTCATCCTGAGAGGAGGAGCGGGAGGAGGACGAGGCTCAGCTGGATAGCCTGGGTAACCATGCGTATACTTTCTCTGCCTCTCTTTAAACAGCCTCTCTCTCTCTCTCTCTCTCTCTCTCTCTGTCAGTAAACTAGTCATTTTTTCCGAATAGCCATCGCTTTTAACCGTTGACTTTTATTCCCACAGTTATTCCCTTATGATAAGAATGCAGCATCAGGCCCATGACTCCTTCATGAGGATCAACATTAACTTCTGGCATCTCTCCCCCTCCATCCTACTCTCCACCCTCTCCGATCAGACCCGTAACACTCATCCAGTCCCTCTTCCTCCTCTCCTCTCCTCTCCTCCCCCATCTCCTCTTCCTGCCATTTCTATTGCTGTGCGAGCTGATGATCGCTGCTCTTTCCCACTAGCACACTAACTGAATTAGATCACTCGGCCTCTCGGTCCGAATAAGGGTATGGAATGTTATTACGATGTCACACACACACACACACACACACACACTCTCACACACTCACAAAGGTCTGAGGCTTGGTGTATACTCATGACATCCAAACCCATAATCAGATGTGGATCCACTTAGTAAATGTAGGCTGTCTCTTTCAGATTTGTCATGGTCGGGGGGGGGCTTTTATTGTGTAAAATCTCTCTCTTCTTGCATCAGTTAAGATTCTTGCATTGCATACAGGATGCTCATAAATTGTACCTATTGTATGATTTGTTAAATAATTCAAATTTTTTGCAAGTGTGTTGTTGTTGTATGAGGTTGTCATTTGGTTCATCTGCTAGATCTGACATTGTTGTCCAGATTACAAATCAGTAAGACCTGCACTATTGTTGGCACACCTCCCTCTCTCTCTGACTGTATTCAGAAAGGCAGATTAGCATCTCATTATAATGAACTGGTCCAAACATCTGTCATTCCCTTTATCCCTTTGTCATCCTCAGCTGTCTGTTGTTTGCATTGGCTGTTTTTCTCTCCGTTTTGCGAGGACATACTTTGAAAGTGTCTGACTGGCTGTCTGTTTTTATGTTCCTTTTGCATTGATGGATAACCAATTTGGCAGTATCGCTAAGACGAGGCCACATTCATTTCAAGTCACAATGAAATGAAAAATGACCTTGTTGGCTTATTCTGGATATCCTAACATACACCTATTTAAAGGTCCCATATGGTGTAAAACAGGACTCCCCTTGCCTCTGTGATGATAAAGGAGTTGGATGGTCTATCTCAACATGGTGAAAGTATCAAAACGCACAGTTGGCAACTAAATCCACACAATCCATATTAGAAAAGCGAGCCTCTAAACGAGCCGTTTGGACTTCCGTAACTTTGTGGCGTCACAAAGGTTCGCTCATTAGCATTTTTGTAAGAAATAATAGACTAACAAAGTGTTTTTTTCAAAGCGGTTGAGCGGTTGTCATTGTTTGTTACCGGAGAGTTTTCCCTACCTGTAGCTGCCTAGCTGCGGTGTCTCACGTGTCGCTCTTGAAACGGTTAGCCAATCGGAACAGAGCGGTCGTTAATATTAATGCGCCTTAAAGACACGGCGACAGAAACGGACTGTTCTTGGTAAGGCTCAGAGAGATGCTGGAAAATGAACGTGTAAAAATGGATTGAGAGTGTTTTTTGGTACATGACACCACACACACAGCTTTGAATGGAGCTCAAGACACAAAATAAAAGCCCGCACACTGAATTGCTCCAACACAACATTTACTCATCAGGTCAAACTTATGCTGAGCGCATAAACATGCATTTGGCAGCCCAGTATTTCTTATCTATTGACAATGACCCATATCACTGCTGCCTCTCCCCTTGACGTTCTGTACTTACTCTCTATATATATATATGTGGTGCGCTCAGCATAAATTTGACCTGATGACGAGGCGAGGGCTCAAAGTGTTGTCAATAAACAGTGCGTTGGCGCAATTCAGTGGGCGGGCAAGATTTAATTTTGCATGTCATTTTCAAGGGAACCACCTGGTATCAAGTGATGTGGGTATTTTTTTGAAATTTTACCAGTAGATGTGCATAAAAATGACAACCAATAGGCATGGCAAGGCAAGTTTATTTCTAGCACATTTCATACACATAAGCAATTCAAAGTGCTTTACATACAGTATATAAAAGAAAAATAAAGACATCGGTAATAAAAGATCTAAAAAGTGAAAGTGCATTAAAATCACATTTAAAAGGACAGTTTACCTTTATAATACCATCACAGACTTTTGAAGCTGATTATGAGCAAAGCGTTTTTGAACTTTTTGAACGCAACTTTTGAATTATGAAAGCAAGACGCCACCGAAATGCTGTTCCTGCGTGACTTAATAATTCAACAGCTAACCTCGGAGATGGTGTCTGTCAGCTAGAGGGCAAATTAATGCTGTTTTCATTCTGCTGAAATGTGACTGCGATTGTGGCTTTTGTACGTGGGGGACATCAAGCAAAACTAAAACAAAATGAGGAGCGATTCCTCACATTTATGGGACAGACTTGACACAACACACACATCAATACACACACACACACACACTCTCCCCTCGACGTCCTCCTCTTTCTGTACACTCCTCTGCTTTCTCTCCTCCCGTCCCTGCTCCTCCTCTTCCTGGCTGTAGAAATCAATGTCAGGATAATGAAGACAGAGTATTGATTGCAGGACGCTGTTAGGCCCACTGGAGATGGAGCTTTGAGTTGCATAAGAAAAAAAAAAGCTGTGTTGAAATGAGATGGAGTGTCTCGGCCTCAGCTAACCACATATGAGTGTATTTAAAAAACGACACATAACGCATCTTAATTTGTCAGCACATGTGCAATGTTCGAGGCAATGCTGCTGATAATAATGAATATAGAAATAATGACAACAATGCCAGTGTACAGTGTCACTTTTTCTGTACATTTGGTTCCTTCATTTGGAGTTTTTGATAATGTGAACGGCTAGTAATGCACATATCCTAATCTACACGTTCTATCTAGTAATGCGCATATCCTAATCTACATGTTCTGTCTAGTAATGCACATATCCTAATCTACATGTTCTGTCTAGTAACGCCCATATCCAGATCTACATGTTCTGTCTAGTAATGCACATATCCTAATCTACATGTTCTGTCTAGTAATGCACATATCCTAATCTACATGTTCTGTCTAGTAATGCACATATCCTAATCTACATGTTCTGTCTAGTAACGCCCATATCCAGATCTACATGTTCTGTCTAGTAATGCGCATATCCAGATCTACATGTTCTGTCTAGTAATGCACATATCTGTATCTACATGTTCTGTCTAGTAATGCACATATCCAAATCTACATGTTCTGTCTAGTAATGCACATATCCAAATCTACATGTTCTGTCTAGTAATGCACATATCCAAATCTATATGTTCTGTCTAGTAATGTGCATATACTAATATACATGTTCTATCTAGTAATGCATATATCCAGATGTACATGTTCTGTCTAGTAATGCGCATATCCATATCTACATGTTCTGTCTAGTAATACGCATATACTAATCTAAATGTTCTATCTAGTAATTTGTATATACTAATCTACATGTTCTGTCTAGTAATGCACATATCCGTATCTACATGTTCTGTCTAGTAATATGCATATACTAATCTACATGTTCTATCTAGTAATTCGTATATACTAATATACATGTTCTGTCTAGTAATGCGCATATCCTGATCTACATGTTCTGTCTAGTAATGTGCATATCCAGATCTACATGTTCTGTCTAGTAATGCGCATATCCAGATCTACATGTTCTGTCTAGTAATGCGCATATCCAGATCTACATGTTCTGTCTAGTAATGTGCATATCCAGATCTACATGTTCTGTCTAGTAATGTGCATATCCAGATCTACATGTTCTGTCTAGTAATGTGCATATCCAGATCTACATGTTCTGTCTAGTAATGCGCATATCCAGATCTACATGTTCTGTCTAGTAATGCGCATATCCAGATCTACATGTTCTATCTAGTAATTCGTATATACTAATATACATGTTCTGTCTAGTAATGCGCATATACTAATATACATGTTCTATCTAGTAATGCACATATCCAGATCTACATGTTCTGTCTTGTAATGCACATCCAAATTTATATGTTCTGTCTAGTAATGCGCATATCCAAATCTACATGTTCATATCCTTATCTGCATGTTCTGTCTAGTAATGCGCATAACCAAATCTACTGTCAAATCTGTAAAATGAATATATTTGACTAACAACACACATCTACATAACTAGTCACTTTCTGCACATATGTATTCGCTTCAGTAAACCTGCTAGTGTGAATACGATGCACATTTTCACATCATTTTACACATACTGTATATATTCCATGTTTAGCGTAGTCATATTGTAGATATATATATATTTTTTTCATACTTTATATTCTACTTAATATTTTCTTGACATTTGGTTCCTCCATTTGGAGTTTTTGATAATGTGAACAGCTAGTTATGCACATATCCAAATCTATATGTTCTGTCATGTACATTTTACATCTATAACATGAATAGTTTTTACAACACACATCTACATAACTAGTCACTTTCTGCACATATGCATTCCCTTCAGTAAACCTGCCAGTGTGTGTATATGATGCACATTTTAAAACTGTAAATTCACTTATTTGTTTTCGTCATATTCCCATAATCTCTCTCATTTTTATACATTGCATATATCTGTATTTCTAGAATTTCTCTCATTTTATACTGCAAATGTTTCAGGTTTAGTATAGTCACATTGTACACATTTTCCATTAATTTTTCTTTATCTCAGTGTTCTAATGTTATTATGTACACCCTCATAATTCAATTCAATTCAATTCAATTCAAACTTTATTTCAGACTCAGGGTCCAGATAAAAAAAACAAACAGGACATAACATACAATGAGTTACATACAAAGGATCAATAAAAGATCATGGTTTAAAATATATATTAATGTCTTACAAAGAGACAACTGTACCAATGTCTCCACAGCTGGGATTGGTAGCGTGTAGAACTAAACCTTATGTTTGATAAAACCAAGATGATTTCATTTACAGAGTCATTAAGTCGGCAAAAAAATTTATACATGAGATTTCTTGATGATGAATGATGAAACTTATGTTTTTTCAGACTTTCTACTCATCCATTTCGACTGCAATTGTTGGAATTGTTGGTTGTGTTATGTTTAATATCCCCCCATTTGCTCTATTCTTATTTCTATTCTGTTTTTCTTTTGTTGTATCCTGTTATTATTGTGCTGCTGCAGCGGCCTAATTTCCCCACGGGGATCATCAAAGTTTTATCTTAAGGGGAGGGAGGGTTGACGAGGAGGAAGGGATGACTGTTTTTCTTTTAATGTTCCTCTCTTTTAACTCTGCTTCTCTCTTTCTGTCTGTCTGTCTCTCTCTCTGTCTGTCTGTAGGTGTTGAAGCCGGTGGTTAGTCCTGAGGTCAACCAGGGACTGGGCAACAGGAGACTCATTAACTTCTCCCTCTCAGGTCGGCCACCAACGTCTTCCTCTTTTCTTTCCATCTATCCCTCTATCGATTTATTCTTCCGCTCATAGCCCTTCGATCCGTGCGTTCACACAGTCTGTCCTCGTCTAACCCTTCCGTCCTTTTTTTTTTTCTTTTCTTTTTTTTAAAGACTCAGAAACCAGACAGTATCAGCCACAGCCAGGTCTACTCAACCTTGAAAGAGTAACTGTCGGTTGTTTATCATCATAGTTGCTTAGATTTTTTTTTCCTGTGGATAAAAGGCAAATCTTTATTATATCATTAAAATGCATTAATAAGTGTGTGATAAGAAAAAACAGCTATGATACCTTACCTTACCATGAGAAAGTGACTGCTGTCACCCATACTGAAACACGCAGAAATCTTTGACTCCCTCTCTCTCTCTCTCTCTCTCTCTCTCTCTCTCTCTCTCTCTCCAAGAATCCAAGTCCATTTACAATACAGTCCATAGGCGATAACAGTTCATATAGAGATCCAACGCACCAGATTCAAACTTGG
The DNA here is from genome assembly GCF_046629955.1 of Centroberyx affinis. NCBI lineage: Eukaryota > Metazoa > Chordata > Actinopteri > Beryciformes > Berycidae > Centroberyx > Centroberyx affinis. The sequence continues at coordinate 125,217 of NW_027280077.1, forward strand.
GTCTCAACTCTACTTTTATCCAACTTATTTCAACTCTTATTTTAGTTTAAGCCTATAATCATATGATTTTTTTTATTGGTCAGTTTTATTGTTTTACTATGATTATACATTTATTCTATCTCCTGTGAAGCACCTTGAGATTTCGTTCGTATTTTAAAACGTGCTATATAAATAAAATTATTATTATTATTAGATGTAGATCAGCATGTTAAATGCTCAATATGTGCCATGGGACAGGTTTATTTGTCTTCAGGTCTATGGTTTTCCTCAAGTCTGTTATAATGCTTTTGAGAACAACATCACTTGGAATCACTGTGTGCTCCATTACCACTTCAGCCCTTGTTTTCCATATATGAACATCGATTTTTCGATACCAATAACGATACCAATACCTTTACCAATACCTAGTTTGATACCGATGCCGATGCCTTTGTATGAATGAAAACCTTGTAGGCTGAGTTTAAAATGATGTGACATTTTTATACACACAGACGCTTGTTTTTGACTTTTCCTGTCACACGTTTTTTTTTTTTTTTAGGAGCTAATGCAAGTAAAATGCTTGCATTGTCAAGCCCTATATTATGTTCTAGAAATTGACAAAGCTCATTCTGTACTATTTCTAAAAAGAACATTCTTATTATGTAAACAGTGTCATTTTAGAATGACAGAATGAGAAGAAACTAAAGTGGCATTCCAAAACTGTCTGAAATTGTGAACTGTTAGGACAAAATCCAACTCTGTGTGTGTGTGTGTGTGTGTGTTAGAATGTTATCGCGTGTGTTAGAATCTGTATTGTGTTTGTTAGAATCTGTTAGTGTTAAGAGTGTGTGTATGTGTGTATGTGTGTGTGTGTGTGATAGAGTAGAGTTGACAAGTACCTTAAAGTATCAAAAATTGGCAATGTTTTTTCGTCATTTTTTGATACTCGTCATAATTCGGTCAGATTTAAGATTGATATGAACATTGACAGATAAGATTTTATCATTGATGTTTTTTTGTTGCTTGAGACATTCATTCACATACAAAAATGTATATTCTACATTCTACATATTGTCCATTTATATCATCATTTATCCTATTGCACATCATTTTACTAGGAAATCCACTCCAGCCAATTTTTAAATGTTGGACGTTTTGTCACAAAGTTACCATACAATAATTTATAATAGGGGACGCCAGTGAGTGTTTTTACCAAAAAACCATAGAGCGCTCCTATTTACAGCAGTGGTGACATTCTTTATAAAAAGGATTTTAAATTAGAAGCTGCAGCTTTGCCTCCTTTTATGCATTAAATATTGTTTGTTGACTTCACGGTTTGCGCCCCAGATGAGTTTAACACATCATTTATTTAAGGTCCTTATTCTTTTTTCAGTAGGTGGGAAAACTGTAGATAAAAATAAAAAAAATTTGGCGCAATGTGGGTTTTAACTATATGTACTCTGAATATTCATATTTTTCTTGTTCTGCTCCCAAGCCACACCTTCGATTTCATTCTGATTGTCCCTGCATATTGCAGTTCATAATCCTTTATTGAAGTAGAGCGGGTATTCTATGGATGGGTAAAAAAAAATGGATACACCGATGCATCTCATGTGTTTTTCATTTAGAATTCTGGATTCTGCAAACCCTGATATCAGTACTTGTAACCCCCCCATTGTTTTACAGAAGAGCAGATCACATTTTTGACTTTTCTAAGGACTCCTGCAGGCGTTGCTCTAGTTACCGTTTCCCCGTAGGTTTGAGAAAGTAAGGATGCTCCATTTGTCCATTAAAGTCAGTGGCAGCTAATCTGAACATGTTAAATCTGATGGGCTTGAGTCTGTTTTATTACTCATAATATTACGGTTTATGAATTTAGGTTCAATTTATAAAGAGTTCTATATTTTCAGTGGGTGTGTTTCCAAGCTTTCAGTTCACTACAGCATACATTCTGCAATATTTACTTTTACTTTGCATAATTAAGAGGAATGGAAATATTAACATCAGTTTTTGCCTCGATTTATCCACTTATCCATATCAATAATGCACATAATCATATCACAATACTAAAAAGATGCACTATAGTTTGTATCAATTCACTGTAAAATTGACTCATATATACGGTATATATCATTACTATATAATAATAATAATAATAATAATAATGATAACAACTTGATTTATATAGCACCTTTAAAAACACAGTTTACAAAGTGCTTTGACAGACAAAATAAAAGCAGAATACTCAAAATATGAATTTAAAAGGCAATAAAACAATAATAAACACGGATTAAATTCATAGGACAGAGGTGGAAAAGAGCAAACATTCAAGTAAATAGTGGTATAATCGTAGGATGAAAACCAAAATAAACAGTAAAAAAAAAGTAATATAAAATTAAGATAGAGTTAAGATAAAAGGCGTAAAAAGACAATAGAAAGACGATAAAAAGATGATAAAAGCCGATATTGTAGCGGATCGGATCTAGTGTGCTCCACAGTATCAAATTGTAGCATTCTTCAATCCCAGCCCTATGCTATTCCATCCTTATTTATACTAAATCAATCTAGATTTTCATGAGAAGGGCGCAGCATCAAAAGAAATTCAGTGTGTTTTTTCCTGTAATCCCTCCTATGAAGAGAGCACCACTCTCTTCTTAAAAAGACGTTGACAGTCCCAGCCAGTGTGCGACGAGCCTATCCAGCCACACGCAGAGCTCTTTTACAACATGGAGAAGATCTTTGAAGTCTGCAGTTACTGACCGTGTCGGTGGCCTCATGTATTTTTCATTTACAACCACTTCTCTCCAGCTGGAGGAGGCCCTGATGCTGTGAGGATAGACAGTATAGGACATGAGGGGAGACGTGTATCTGTGTGGATGGGAGTGTGTGTGAAAGTATAACCGGTTTTGCTGGGGTTTCTCATCGACATGGTGTTAATTATATGTTGTGTCCCTTTGTCTTTTTTTTTTTTTTTACATATTATGTTGTCATCTCTTTCACATTCTATTTCTTTTTCCCAGTCAATTCAATTCAGTTCAATTCCAGTCTGCTTCATTGGCATGACAGGATATAACCTAATGCAAAGCAATATAGTATCAGCTGAGGAAATATTCTACACAATAACGGATAACTAGTAGTAATTAAAAATATACACATATCAGTGTTATCAGCAATAATGCAATAGATAAACATCCAATAACAATTCTAAGCAATTCAATTGAATTTGACTGCTCAGTTTAATTAATTATAGTGTCCTTGCTATATATAGATATGGAGGAAATGGGAGGGGGGTGGGGGTATAATGGGTATACAGTATGTGCATACACACATACACTCTCACTCCCTCCATCACTTGAATACACACATAGGCAAAAGCACACTTTGCGCATACACACACACACACAAACCAGTAGTCTTTTCCACATGGAGAGGAGACGGCGCAGTAAGTCTGTATTCATTATTCATGGTGTGTGTGTGGGGGGGGGGGGGGGGGGGGGGGGGCAGGACGGTGAGAAGAGGCTTAAAGAAGGAAGAGTGCTGGAGGATAAAGGAGGAAAAAGGGAGGACTTATTTAGGATCTCAGAATACATAGCAGCTGTTTTTCTCCGCCAGTACGCATTGAAGGATCAGTTCAGTATAGAACCAGGGGAAGAACCGAACAGGCTTGTTAACAAGAACACTGAAAATAATGCATGCAGGGTAGAAATCAGCAATTCAGTTGTGAGCCTATAGCACCAAGAATCCCTCTAGCCCTGTAGGTCTATACTAGCTGGTTCTGAAACTCTACCAGTCCGTCTAGCAGCTGGTTCTGAAGCTGTACTAGGCCTTCTGCCGTCTAGTTTTGAAAGTCTACCAGTCCATTGACCAGGTGTTTCTGAACCACTCCTAGCAGCTGGTTCTGAAACTTTACCGGTCCCTCTACTAGGTGGTTCTGAAGCTCCACAAGTCCCTCTACTAGCTGGTTCTGAAACTCTGCAAATCCCTCTGCTAGCTGGTGCTGAAGCTCTACCAGTCCCTCTACTAGCTGGTTCAGGAGCTCTACAAGTCTCTCTACTAGCTGGTTCAGAAGCTCTAGGTCCCTCTACTAGCTGGGTCTGAAGCTCTACCAGTCCCTCTACTAGCTGGTTCTGAAGCTCTACAAGTCCCTCTACTTATTGGTTCAGAAGCTCCACAAGTCCCTCTACTAGCTGGTTCAGGAGCTCTACAAGTCTCTCTACTTGCTGGTTCAGAAGCTCCAGGTCCCTCTACTAGCTGGTTCTGAAGCTCTACCAGTCCCTCTACTAGCTGGTTCAGGAGCTCTACAAGTCTCTCTGCTTGCTGGTTCAGAAGCTCCAGGTCCCTCTACTAGCTGGTTCTGAAGCTCTACCAGTCCCTCTGCTAGCTGGTTCTGAAGCTCTACAAGTCCCTCTACTTATTGATTCAGAAGCTCTACAAGTCCCTCTACTAGCTGGTTCTGAAACTCTACCAGTCCGTCTAGCAGCTGGTTCTGAAGCTGTACTCGGCCTTCTACCATCTGGTTTTGAAAGTCTACCAGTCCATTGACCAGGTGTTTCTGAACCACTCCTAGCAGCTGGTTCTGAAACTTTACCGGTCCCTCTACTAGGTGGTTCTGAAGCTCTACAAGTCCCTCTAATAGCTGGTTCTAAAGCTCTACCAGTCCCTTGACTAGCTAGTTCTGAAACTCTGCAAATCCCTCTTCTAGCTGGTTCTGAAGCTCTACCAGTCCCTCTGGTAGCTGGTTCAGAAGCTCTACAAGTCCCTCTACTAGCTGGTTCTGATGCTCTACCAGTCCCCCTATTAGCTGGTTCTGAAGCTCTACCAGTCCCTCTGCTAGCTGGTTCTGAAGCTCTACAAGTCCCTCTACTAGCTGGTTCTGAAGCTCTACCAGCACTCTAAACAAAGACGCTGCCAAATTGACTGTTGACACGTTCATGAACATTACCAGAGGCGGCTGTGCTACCATACCGCCTGCTCTAGAGGCACATACTGTGATGCCCTTGTGCCCAAAGTTCAACCTAGTTAAAGAGTCATTGGTGCCAGGTGATGTCACCCTCTATAGAGTACAACAGGTGGTGACATCACCTGGCACCAAAGACCAGACAATAGCAGAAGGCCAGTTCAGTACCCTACTTTTCACCATTAGGTGTCAGGCTTCACCACAGGTTTGGGTTTGGGGTTTAGTTACTCTTTAAATGTTTGTGCCGCACATTATGAAGAAGCCACCACATCTCCAACAGAAACAAGGGAAGTAGCCAGCCAGGAAAGAAAATGGAGCAAAAGTTGATAGTGATAGTATCAGAATTTTCCTCAGTTCAATTCAGTTTAATGACCACACTGCTAGGCTGGTGGAACACAACAATACCAGCATTACAGTGGGAAACTGCAGAATTCAACTGGGGGGTTAGCGGGACGAATTCAGGATCCGTACTGCAGTGGGGAAAGAAGCTGTTTTTAAAACGGTTTGTTGTGGTGGGCAGTGATCTATAGCGCCTCCCATAGGGCAATGACTGCAAAAGGTGGTGTGCTGGGTGGGCGGGTTCGGAGATGATTTTCCTCGGCCTTTACACAGTTCATTTTAGGTAAAGTGACTCAGTTGATGGCAGGGGGATTCCGATAATCTTGGATAATTTATTGACAATGCGCTGGAGTTTTTTATGGTGATGACTGTCCGAGCTGTTGTACCAGACCGAATTATAGCATAAGTCTGAAATTATATAGGGACCTCCATAGAAAAGCTCTCCTGGAAGCCTGTTTCTAACCAGGTGGGCATACCAGGTCTTTTTAAAAATGCAGAGGAGATCTATAACCATCGGATGTTATATATCGGATGTTATATTGTATATATGCAACACTAATAACAAGCTGAGAATGGTTGTCCTCAGTTTTTTGCACTACCCCAAGTTCATAAAGCATTTAGTCAAGAGTTGACATGTATGCAGTTCCAAATTCATAACAATAAAATAGCCATTGCAATTGAAATTAAGAGAGGATTGCAAGATAATATAGGGCTCTCTCCTTCATATTCTCTCTTCCTCATTTGTTCACCTCTCTCTCTCTCCCTCTCTCTCCCCTTCCATTAGCTTTTAAGGACGGGCCTCTCCTTCTGATGTGCTCAGAATTTATTAGTGTCTGGAGAGGGAGAGGATAAGCAGTTAGAACTAGTGTCTGTCTGAAAAGAGGTTTTGAAGGCCAATACTTATTTTTGCATTAAAGCTGCTGATATCTGTCTATCTTGAGCCGATATTTAATATCTTTATATTTCACCATTTTAATGCCAAAAAAAAATCCCAAAAATGACAAGTATTCCCCATAGAATTGTATTCTTGTCAGGGTGGAAAAGCCTCTGAAACATCATGTAGACCATGGAACACTAAACACTTTGCTCAGACCAGATGCGTATTGGTCTGAACAATGGCCAAAAGTCGCCATTTCAAGGATGATGATAGAATCCTCCTTCTGTCCCTCCTTCTTCACTTCACCCGCTCCTTCTCTCCCTCCTTCAGACCTCCAGGCGATGGGCTTGAAGAAGGGGATGTTCTTTAACCCCGACCCCTACCTGAAGCTCTCCATCCAGCCCGGGAAGCACAGCATCTTCCCCTCCCTGCCGCACCACGGCCAAGAGAAGCGCTCCGGGATCGTCTGCAACACCGTCAACCCGCAATGGAGCACAGAGGTACACACACACACACACACACACACACACACATTTGGTTTTAACCTTAACCGTTAACAGAGCTTCCAAACTCTTTTCCAGCAACACCCTGCTTCACATTCCCACAGTTCTGCTCACACTGCCCAGTACAACTGCAGTCTTCTTCTGTTGGCCAATGGGAGCTGCCCAATTCCCTATTATAATACATAGCAGAGGTGGAGACTCAAGTCAAATTTTTAATTGCTTGAGACTTGACTTGATGCATGAAGAGAAGACTTGAGACTTGACTTGACTTGGGTTCTGGTGACTTGAGACTTGACTTGAATTGGGTTCTGGTGACTTGAGACTTGACTTGACTTGGGTTCTAGTGACTTGAGACTTGACTTGACTTGGGTTCTGGTGACTTGAGACTTGACTTGAATTGGGTTCTGGTGACTTGAGACTTGACTTGACTTGGGTTCTGGTGACTTGGGACTTGCCTCTGACTTGTACTTTGATGACTTGAAAAGGTTTCTAAAGTCTTGACTTGAGATCTTGTGTTTGTGTAAATGACTTAGATTGAAAGTGATGAGATTTGTTCCAGCAGACGACTGAATTTAAATTCTGTTTTCTGAATTTGTATGGAATGATTGAATTTATTGAAGTTGAAACTGATTCTAGAAATCAAACTCATGATGCTCTTACCAAGTTTTTATCCTATTAAAACCATATTGCATTGAAAAGTCCTAGATATTTAGTATTCTTTAAGATATTAAATTGATACTGGACTCTTGATTTGTTCTGACTTGACTTGCTGTTCTACATTTAGACTTGAGACTTGACATTAATGACATGGACTTGACTTGGACTTGGTCTATAATCTACATTTAGACTTGGGACTTGACTTGAGACTTGTGCCTCAAGACTTGAGACTGACTAAATAAACTTGAACTTGAACTTGACTTGGGACTCTCACACAGTTGCTAAAAAAAAGCAACAAAAATCCAACAATACTTTCTCCGTCACACACATCCTCTCTCACTCCCGTATTCACACATCCACCTGCTATATTTAAAGATTGAAATTGTCCAAGCTAGAGTGTCTGCATCCATATCCCTCCCTGTATCAGCTGTGTCCTTGGTAAATACAAATCCAGCATCTGTGGGACTTTAAACCGACTGCAGCTTCACAGACTTCAGCTCAAAGTCACCGGCTGCTATTGAGCAAGTGGAGAAACAACAAGTCTGGCTTTGAACACATTACAGTTTCCCAGGAGAAAAAAGGGGAAGGTTAGGAATGTTATCATTTCACTCCGGGGGCCTGCGGAGTATCGGTTTAAAAGATGGAAGGGAGAGTCTTTGTGTGTGGAACTTTTTTGGTGTGGAACTTCTGTAGCGGTGTTCTCCTTGTCTGCAGACATGTAGGTTTTGTCTCTGACTTTGAGAGGCGCTTGAAAGCAGGACTCCTGTGGTTTTTTCGAGGGTTTTCAGGGTTCGGCTCCTCTTTAATCCTGCCGGCGGGTTTCTTTTGAAAAAGACCAGCTGCTGGGTTTCGACTGGAGAGCGCGGGATTGACAGATTTTCACTGGAAATGCTGCATGAGGCTCCGTCTCACAGAATGTTTGCCTTTTATATATGGGTTATGTGTGTTTAGCTGGGCTCGTGTGGAGGTATTTTTATACAAATTATGGGTAACACTTTATAATAACCATCATTAATAAATGGTAAATTGATAGTTAATTAAACTTTAGTTAATAGTTATTTTACTGTTAACAAACAATGAAATGATCATTAATAATGTTTACTAATTATTAGTAATGCTATAATTTATCTTATTTTATCATTCGTTTGTGTAATATAAAATAATTTGTTTATAAATTATATATTTTATCATAGCTTTTTACACTTTTTACCGTCTCTTATCAGCTATGATACAATATATCATTTATAAACAAATGATTTTATATTACACAAACTAATGATACAATAACATAAATTGTAGCATTACTAATAATTAGTAAACATTATTAAAGATCATTTCATTGTTTGTTAACAGTAAAATAACTATTAACTAAAGTTTAATTAACTATCAATTTACCATTTATTAATGATGGTTATTATAAAGTGTTACCAAATTATGTACTGAAAGTCTGAATAGAAACTTCACCATGATTGTGAAAAAGTTTTTATGTTTGCGTTTTGTCAGTAAAGAAATTATGTGATAAATATATAGCGATAGAAACGGATTTGTGAATTAAATAATGAGGTGGTTGTCTGTATAATATGCTTCCATAAGTCTCTATTGTGATTGTATGACCATTAGTTGGTACATTAGAATATATCATATGTGTTGTGTCTATGTGTCTGTTAACCTGTTGTTAGCAGAGATCCCTTGGTATTCAAACGCACATGTTCACAGTGGTTGTCAAACTGTGGCCCGGGGACCTCCAGGGGTCCTTGAGGGAGTTCCAGGGGGTTCCCAGCAAAATGAAGAATAGTTTAATTTCAGTTAGAGAATGAATAAGAATTACTGGTAACACTTTACAATAAGGGTCACTAAGTTAAGGGTTAGTTAATGCTTAATAAGCATTAACTAACCCTTAATTAACAATTAACTAATGTGTCTGGTAATCATTTACTAATGGTGTTCATGTTAACTAAGGTATTAATTTATACATTATTTAATAGTCATCTTTATAGACTATTAAATACTGTATAAATTAATGCTTTAGTTAACATGAACACCATTAGTAAATTACACATTAGTTAACTGTTAATTAAGGGTTAGTTAATGTTTATTAAGCATTAACTAACCCTTATTAAGCATTAACTAACACTTATTTAGCATTAACTAACCCTTATTAAGCATTAACTAACCCTTATTTAGCATTAACTAACACTTATTAAGCATTAACTAACCCTTAACTTAGTGACCCTTATTGTAAAGTGTTACCGAATTACTATAGTAATCCTAGATTTCCCTCTCACCACCATTATCTCTCAATGTACAGTGTAGACAGTTGTACAAATCAATACAAAATCATCAACAACTATGGGGTCTAATGTGAATCTATTTGGGGGAGAGGACTGAAAAAAAAAAAAAAATTCAGAAGCCCTGGTACAAATTATCCTTTCAATACAATAGTATTATTAGTAGTAGTATAGCAAATGTCCTAAAAAGCCATGAGGTCCCAATATACACACAATACAACACACAACACAATAGAGGGATGATTGGGTGACAGATTGAGCATGGTCTTATTCAATCAGCGGTGCTTATTGGGTTCCAGCAGTGAAGTAAAGGGATCAATCTAATCCATGGAAATCACATTTACTCAGATCAGCCAATTGATTTTCTCATTCGGGCCGTTTTTCTGAGTTTCTATTCCGGACGTGACCCATGAGCTGTCGTTAATATTTGCTTTTTAAGATGTGCTGAATTCTCATCCTTGACCATTAGACCCCCCCCCCCCCCACACACACACACACAAAAACAGCTTTTCAGGAATTCAGTGAAGGATTCTCACTTAATGCT